>NC_056525.1:173452763-173458342 GCF_019175285.1 Sceloporus undulatus
CCTACCAGGAAGGAATACTTAGGAGTTGAAGCTGAGAGGATGTGACTTGCCCAAGGTCAGCCAGTGAATTTCTATGGTGAACTGGGAGGATCCCAGCTCAGCCATGTAAATCCACAGGGTGACATTGGGTAAGTCACACTCTCTCATTCCTGGAAATTCTGCACTCTCCTTGCCAATAATAATAATAATAATAATAATAATAATAATAATAATAATTTATGCCCAGCTCTTCTTCAGCCAAAAGGCTATCAGAGCAGCTTACAAATTACTAGATATTTCCCTGCCCTCAGGCTTGCAATCTAAAGGGACAAGAGACAAAAGGAGAAGCGAATGAATGGCAGGGGAAAAGTTCAGCAGCTCCACAGTTTGTCTGTGTGTGTGTGTGTGTGTGTGTGTGTATATATATATGTGTGTGTGTGTGTGTGTGTGTGTGTATATGTATGTATGTGTATATATATATATATACAAACACACAAAGATGTGTGTGTAAGCATATACATGCAGCATTAAACTTTCAGCACCTCCACAGTTTGTGTGAGTGTGTATATATATTTATATATATATATGCATGTGTGTATATGTATATGTATGTATGTATATATATTTACAAACACACAAAGAAGTGTGTGTAAGCACATACATGCAGCATTAAACTTTCAGCTGCTCCACAGTTTGTGTGTGTGTGTGTATATATGCGTGTGTGTATATGTATATGTATGTGTATATATATATACACACACACACAAAGATGTGCGTGCAAGCATATTACATGCAGCATTACACTTTTGGCTGCTCCACAGTTTGTGTGTGTATATACACACACACACACACAGACAGCTGTGTATGTACACATATAAATACGGCTTCACACTTTTGGCAGTAACACTATAAGTGTGTGTGTGTGGATATTCTGCACTCTCCTTGCCTATTATTATTATTATTATTATTATTATTATTATTATTATTAGACCTTGGCATCACCATGGGAGAGGTGCAGAGTTGGATCCCATGTATTCCTTCATAGCAGAAGGGGGTTGGACTGGATGGTCCTTGAGGGTCCCTTCTAGCATTTCTTGTTGAGGCTGGGCTTTTTTCCCTTTTGTGTGTGTGCCTCCAGGGTATTTTAAGCATAGGAATGTTCTTTAAACCTCTGCCAAACTTCCTTTTGAGATGGTAATTGAGTTTGAAATGCAAAGTAATTAGCGTAATTATTCTCCTAGTCTTTTATTGTCATTCAGAGAGAAATCTGTGAAAAATATTTCGCTAGTTGCTGAAAAGGAGAGAAGAAATCACCATTTGAAAGGGAGAATTGTGGGAAGAATATTTTTTTAAAAAATTCTCCTCAAAGTTTCTCTGACCGAGAAGAAAAACATGGGTTTCTCCAATCACTACCTGAGGCTGGTTTGCTAACTGTCTTTCTGCAATCCTCCTCTATCTGCGCCTGCAAGCACTCTCGGCCCTTCTCTCCTGATAAGAAGGTACTTGCAGGCATGCCTCGTCTCCTGAATCACCACTAGGCTGTGGCACCATAGAAGGCCTTTCCTCAGCACTAGGACCTGGTTGGACCTCCTGCTCTGAGGCTGGGGAAGCACAGCTGGGGCCTGGCAGAGCCGAACTAACACCTGGCGTAGCCTCAATCAGCCCTTGCTCTGGAGGAGGCTCATCCTCCTCCTCATCCTCCGAGAGCTCATCTTGGCTGGCCATGACAAATATATACACCCCTGCCTTGTTTTTTTTCCATTATTTTTTATTATTAAATATATTCAAGTACATTTTCTGTGTATTTATGGCACTTTGAATGCTAACAAGTCTGCCTTTCTTGGACAATTATAGTGATAATGATGATGATGGTTATATTGATATCCACAAGCCTCTGAGGCACGGCCAATGTAACTTGCTGTGATTTTTACAAACTCATGTGCAGTGAAGAAAAACCACAGTCCCTTGCCCAAGTACACACTTCTGAGAAGTACAGTTGAACCCGAGGGCAAGTCCATTTCTGCCATCTGTCTAGGAATAATGCCAAAATGTCCTCCATTTTGATCATGCCTAAAAAACATGCATTTATATTAACATTTTTAAAAAAATCCTCAAATTTTTTGCGTGTCCTCCATTTTTAAAAAAAAAGTGTCCTACATTTGAAAATGTTGCCCTACATTTGTCCCGGTTTGGAGGTCCTGACTTATGGCAACCCTAGTTGAACAGTATGTGCATGTACAATACATTTATGATAACCTGCCTCTATCATTCCATTTGCAGACATTTTGTGCTAGTTCCCATGTGGCATGACTGCATGGGAGCTGAGCTCCAAAAGCAAATGCGTCCATGAAATCTTCAGTCAATGAGCTCAAGTACATGCTACAGTACACAGAACTGTTGCATAAGTCCTCATTGTATTCTGGAGTATACAGAAGTCTCCTTAACATATGAACTTCTTGTGGTGTGCAAAGGAATTGTGTGGAACTAGTGCTCCTCCTCTCTTACACTGGACCAAAAGACATGTAACCTTTGCATCCTATGTGCCATGGGCTGGTTGGAAGCTCCAAACAGCAAAGAATAACAAATAAACATGGATAGAAAACAAAGTGTTGAAGACAACTAAATGTCTAGGGTTTACTAAGAAGCATCCTGTGTAGCAATTTGAAATACGTGAGAACTAAGCATCCTTTGAAGCCATTTGAAATATATGAAAACTTTGCAGCCTACACTTCTGGCCTAAACTCCTATCCTGAGACAGCCCAACTCTCTCATAAAATTTCCAGCATTTCCACTTAGGGCTTGGCATGAAATAGCATGAGAGCAACGTCCCTTGTGGTTCCTTGGCATTCTGGTTCCATTCCTCATTGCCAGAAAAACCAAGTGAGGAAACTTTTTTCCCCTCCAGCCTTTAAAATTTCTAGGCATATGTTTACTAGGACATTAATTTTGACTTCTCTGACAAGATTTCTAATGGGAGTAACAAATATTTGCCAAATAAGATGGAGAAATGCACATCAGTCCTTCAAATTAAACAGCTGAGTTTCCATAGCAGTATACACCACTGTTCAGTTAAATGAACATTTTACTGCACCCTTGGGTCTTTCTGCGAAATTCAGTCAGTGCCATAATACTGTTCTACTACACTGTCAAACACATTTAAGAATCTGGTTTAGGACAATGTGTCTTTTTAATTAAAAGTAAAACAACCAATTGTTCCCAATTCTATATTAGCTTGTTGTTGTGTGCCTTCAGGTTGTTTCCAACTTATGGTGACCCCAGGGCAAACCTATCATGGGAAACCTATCTGGGAAAAGAAACCACCACTGCCATACTTGTGCTTGGTACCAACTTCGGTTGATACGCCAACTGCGTCCCTACCTAGACCAAAAGGACCTTGATGCGGCAGTACATGCTCTGGTAACCTCTCGTCTTGATTTCTGCAATGCGCTCTACATCAGGCTACCCTTGTACCAAGTTTGGAAGCTTCAACTAGTGCAAAACATGGCAGCCAGATTGGTAATAAGACGAATCTCTTCCGGGAGGTTGTTCCATAGTTTAGGAGCCACTGAGGTAAAGGTTCTTTGGGAAGTTGAGACCATTCTGGTTGGATGTGCTTTCAGCAGATTTTTCCTGGAGGTTCTGAGAGTGCGGGGCGGATTATACAGGGAGAGGCATTCTTTTAAGTAACTTGGGCCTGAGCCATGTAGGGCTTTGTAGGTGATAACCAACACCTTGTGTTGCGCCCAGAAGCTAATATGTAGCCAATGAAGATCTTTCAAAATAGGTGTTATATGACCAAATTTCGAAGAACCAGTGACTAATCTGGCTGCCACGTTTTGTACTAATTGAAGCTTCCGAACTTGGTACAAGGGTAGCCCCATGTAGAGTGCATTACTGAAATCAAGGTGAGAGATTACTAGTGCAAGTACCACTGCTTCAAGGTCCTTCTGGGGCTGCTGCTGCTGCTGCACCACCGCTTGCCCAGTGCTGGCCAGTGCGGCAGCAGTGCCACAAGCCCTGCCAGCTCCGGAGAAGTGGAGGCAGCAGAGCAGCAGAGCAGCAGCGCCGCAAGCCCCGCTAGTTGCAGAGAAGCGGCGGCAGCGGGAAGGAAAGAGAGAAAGTAAGCAGGAAGGGAGGGGGGGGGGGGGGGGGGGAGGAGAGGAGAGGGGAGGAAGGAAGAGAGAGCTGCTGCAGGGAGGAGGAAGAGGGTGAGAGATAATTTTAAAAAAAAATAGAAATAATTAAATAATAATAATAATAATAATACAGTAAAAAACTTTTTTTATTTATATACCGACTTTCCAGAGATCAAGGTGGTTTCACAACACAACACATATAACAATAAAAACCATTAAAAACATCATAAAAACAAATCATACAGTAAACAGTCTCACGCTAGCTCAACAATGTTGCTGAGAGGAGAGAGGAAGGGAGTACATTAGGGGTCATCAGGGGTCAGAGTATGCCTGCTGGAATAGGTGTGTTTTTTAACCCCTTTTTAAATTGTTCCAGCGAGGCGGCCGAGCGGAGCTCGACGGGAAGCAAGTTCCAGACCTTGGGGGCCGAGATAGAAAAGGCTCTCTGCGTGGTGGTGACATATCTAGCCTCTAGAACCCTTAGCAATTGCTTCCCGGCAGACCTGAGTGTGCGGGGCGGATTGTATGGAGAGAGGCGGTCCTCCAAGTACCCTAGGCCCAAGCCATTTAGGGCTTTATAGGTAATAACCAACACCTTGTATTGCACCCGGAAGCGAATAGGCAGCCAGTGAAGGTCTTTAAGGACCGGTGTTATATGACTGGTCCTGGAAGTACCAGTGACCAGTCTTGCCGCCATATTCTGCACCAATTGCAGCTTCCGGGTATGGTACAAGGGTTGCCCCATGTAGAGTGCATTGCAGAAATCCAACCGAGAAGTTACCAGAGCATGTACTACCGTTTCAAGGTCCCCCCAGCCCAGGTAGGGTCGCAGCTGGCGTATCAGCCTAAGCTGATAACAGGTGCTCCTGACCGTCGCATCCACCTGGGATGTAAGGCGGAACGACGAGTCAAAGAGCACCCCCAGACTGCGTACTGAGTCCTTCATGGGAAGCGTGACCCCGTTCAGAACAGGTGGAACCACCGCCATCCCCGGGCCAGGGGAGTCTATCACAAGTACTTCCGTTTTCTCTGGATTCAGGCTGAGTCTGTTTTCCCTCATCCAGCCCATTACTGACTCCAGACAGGCAACAAGAGGAGAGATGCCATTCTTGGTCACTGAATCAGTCGGAGACATAGAGAAGACTATTTGGGTGTCATCAGCGTACTGATGCCTCCGGATGATCTCTCCCAGCGGTTTCATGTAAATGTTAAAAAGCATGGGGGACAGAATGGCTCCTTGAGGGACACCAGATGTAAGCGCCCTCTTGTCGGAGCGCACATCCCCCAGCTGCACCATCTGGAATCTCCCAGAGAGATAGGATCGGAACCACTGGAGCGCAGTGCCCCCGATTCCCAACTCCCCCAGGCGCTCCAGAAGGATACCATGGTCAATGGTATCGAAAGCCGCTGAGATGTCCAAGAGCACTAACAGGGACACGCTACCCCTGTCCATGCCCAGATGGA
>NC_056525.1:173461342-173461818 GCF_019175285.1 Sceloporus undulatus
AGCCTCAGGTGGCTCGAGGGAGAGCTTCCCTGATTTAAGTGGAAGAGAGGCTTGAGTTTGTTGCTAGAGTTTATTGCATGAGCCCTTGGTGTGATTGCTGTCGCTCTAGCTCCAGACATCTTGTTACCTTGCTACCTTGACCTCGGACCGGACCTTTGTTATCTCTTGGCTATTGTGACCTCGGACTGTTTTGACCACGCTGCTTTCTGGCTTCTTGATTTCGGCTCGTCTTTCGGCACGCTTGACTTTCTGCAACCCCGACACCGGCTTGTTTCCTCGGCTTGCTCTTTGACTGCTTCTCCACAAGGTTTGTTTTGCTTTCATGTGTTGGCTGCAGGCTTGGTTATCAGCATAAGTCAGAGATTGCTGGCAGCAATCCCGGACAATATTTAATAATAAAAATTAATGTAATAAAATAAAAAACAAGCAATAATAAAAATCAGTGAAATAAAATAAAATAAAAAAGCAATCCTCCC
>NC_056525.1:173461828-173511221 GCF_019175285.1 Sceloporus undulatus
CCTCCTCCTCTTCATCCTCCCCACCTCCTCCTCTTCATCCTCCCCACCTCCTCCTCTTCATCCTCCCCACCTCCTCCTCTTCATCCTCCCCCTCCTCCTTGACGCAAGGGCTCCTTGGGAAGCCCCACGCGAGGGTGCACAAGTAGGGGATGCGTGCGCGCTGCCTGGCCCATGCTGCAGCCAGGGCAGCACACGCAGGGGAAGAGGAGCCCGTCCCCTTGGGCCAGCTGGCCAATGGCTGGCTGGCCCAAGGGAACGAGCTCCTCTGTCATAGCCCCGCGCGTGGGTGGGAAAGCCCCACCGCGAATTGCGGGGTGGCAGTGGAGGCACTGGCGAGGAGGAGGAAGGCGGCGCTGCCCAGGAGCAGGAGGGCGGCGCTGCCCAAGAAGAGGAGGAGGAGGAGGTGGGTTGGCAGCCAGCCGCATTAGCGGCCACAGCAATGGCCGCATAAGCAGGGCCCCGGAGCCGGGACAAAGGCTGGGGTTGGGGGGGGGAACCGAACCGGGGCAGGCAGGGGGACCCAAAAAGCGGGTTTGTCCCGGGAGCCACCAGGATATGGCATCCCTATCATCAACTGTCTCACTTTGGCAGGGACGGTCCCGATTAATCCTCTGTCAACCCACTTTTAAAATGTCCCAGCTTCTCTTTCCTCTTCTCGTATTCCTTCTTTGTTTTCAGCTCACTTCAGTTGCTGAAAACTGGGTTCAAAAAGAAAAAGTAGTTTGCACTCGGTTCAGTCAGGAAGGGGAGAGGGGAAGTAGTAGCATCCTGTCCTTCCCAGCAGACTTAAGCAAAAGCAAACTGCTGCAGGCTCTCTTAGCATATGTATCCTCCCTTATTAATAGTTTTGCTATCATGAACATACTCTGATGTTGCTTGGGTACACATGCCCCAGTTTTCATCTGTGAAATGTTGGAAGATTGGAGGGTATGCATGTATGATTAGAGCATAGAGCATTTCATCTTGGTGCTATTTAGTTCTTTTTTAAACACACTTCACAGCTGGGAGATTGGTGAGGGTATTCCAAATGCTCTCATAGTGCACCTTAGTCTCCTCACAGGATTTCAGTTCCTGGGATTCCTGGTGAAGAGAAGTTAACTATAAATTCAAAACATCAAGGAAGAATGCAGGAAGATGATTTCCTTTTTAGTAGTTAAATACCAGTTTCCTTTTTTTTCCCCCTGATGCCTTTTGAAATCACCTCTTTTTCAAGGGAAAGTTGTCTTGACATTTAAATCAAGGCAGCAGAGTTGCTCAAAGCCACTTCAGAAATAATGGCTGATTGAAACAGGTTCAGTTAGTCATCATCTTGAAGTATGTTTGAGCAGTTCCACTGTCTTGACTTAATTGTCAAGATTTCTTCTCTTGAGAAAATGTTTATCTTGAAAACCCTTGGGAATAACCACTAAGACACTTTTACGTCTACGGTGCAAGTATGTCTAAGTCTTGATGCAGAGACAAACAGCATGTTGGTATTTATTGGAAAATGAAAATTCCGTTGAGATGATTTTGGCTGTGTCAAATCTGTTATGCAGAAAAGATAATACATTTGACACATCCAGAATAAAGCCTGCAATCCACATTTGTACTCAAAAAGACTTGTCTCCAAGCAGACACGCATAGGATTGCACTCTGGGATTATATTTCTTCTAAAGAGGGTGCTTAGGAATTCTCTTGAATTCACCTATTTAACGGAGGATCATGGTTGTTCTTACTATAAATTAGTATCCAAACAACTATAGGAAAAATTCTTCTAGGCTTCTCTTGATACATTGCAGTGTAAAAGTTCCTATAAAACCAGCACTACAAATTTTCACCCAATTTCCTTTCCTTTACTACACAGCATCAACATCATCTAAGACTGAAGGGAAGGATTTCTTAGAAGAAATGAGTAAGAACTGATGAGTTCAGTGTACCAGTAGGTTTAATAGTCATACAGTATATTAAATTTGATTATAATATGTCATCCCCTGTATACTCATGTTTTGCTCAGGAGATTTATTCATATTCAGTAATCACATTTGCGTCTCCTATGAATCAGTATGTTGGTTGTCCTTGTTCTGAATCAACATTTGCATATGCTTTTAACAAACTGTATAGCACTTATATAAATTTTGTTTTTACTTTCTATATAAATTTTGAACATTCTTTAATTATCATTATTAGGGAGGTATTGCTTAATATTATGATCTATATGGGCTTGTCTGATTCAGTGGATGGCAGGGGAGAAGAAGGGCCTTTTTTGTAATGGTGTCTAGGTGTGAAACAAACTCCCCATAAAATTTATGACATAAATGTTTGGCTCTCTCTTTCCTTGTTAAGTTTTAAACACCATGTCAAAACTCATTTCTAGGCTTTTAATTAACAGTAATTTTGATATGTGTGCTGCTTTGAAATATTACTGCTCTATTATCTTTATTGTTTTTATTGGCTACTGTTGTCTAGATTTATTGATTTTCTCTTTTATTGGATTTAAATTGCTTCCTGTGATAGCCTGTTCCAGCATAACAAAAAAAGACTTGTAGCAAGCATCTTTAAGTTTACCAGATTTATTTTAGCATTATCTTTTACAGAGTAAAATGCACTTCCTTAGCATGGACTACAAGGCAATCTACAGAAAATATGTAGATATTCAGCTTTGTGTCACTTGCAAAATATTCATCTGTACAGCATGTGTTATTCCCAAAAGCTATAACATACCTAGTAAACCCTAACCATTTTGTTGAGGAAACTTTTAGGCAACCAAACTAATCTCGCACTTAATGTTGTCTATGGACTTTGAATCAAAATATAGTTGGGAGAAAACATATGGCTTCTGTATTTATTTCTTATGTTTGCTTGCATTTTGCTTTTTGCTTTTATGACTGCCCAGCAGTTCAGTGTACTAATATCATAGTTGGTGTTGTTGTGTGTCTTCAAGTCATTTCTGACTTACGGTGACCCTAAGGTGAACCTATCATGGGGTTTTCTGATGGTGAGAGTGTGTGACTCACCCAAAGTCACCCAGTGGACTTCCATGGCTGAGCGGAGAATCAAACCCTGATCCCCAGAGTTTTGGTCCAATGTTCAAACCACTACATCCTACTGCTCTCGCTAGTAAGATACAAGGCTGGAAAAAGAGAGCCTTAAGAGCCCCTTTGGAAATTTGGTTTGCTACATTCCAGTTTACTTGTATGGGCATACAAGCCAACATTTCACTGATGAAAACTGGGATGCAGGTAGCCAAACAACATCAGAGTATGGTCAAGATGGCAAAAGATATTAATGGGGAAGAACAGACAAGCTAGGAGAGATGTCAGCAGTTTCCTAAAAAGGGCAAAATTCTGCCATCTCCTTTCCTCCCTGCACTGAATTAATTGAGCACAAACTACTTTTGTACTTTGAACTCAGTTTGCAGCAATTAAAAGAAGCTAAGGACAAAGGGGGAAAGTGGGAGGAGGAGGAGAGAAACTGGAACATTTTAAAAGCAACTAAAAAGTGGAAGGACAGAGGACTTATTGTAGCTATCCCTGGCACATTTGGACAGCTGGAGGGCTAAAATGTTGAAGGTACTAGACAACATGGGTATAGTCAGCATCTTCTTCTGATCCCAAGGGCAGGGCTTGATCAAGTCTATGATGGTCCTTAGGCTAGCTGTATATAATAGTGCTCTAATTCTGTTCCAGAACTGAACTAGGGATACGCATGCCACATGCACAATCAAAGAAAATTGTAATAATAATAATAATAATAATAATAATAATAATAATAATAATAATTTTATTTATATGCCGCCCTTCCTCCGATCAGGGCGGCTCACAACATAATTAAAATACAAACAATTCCAATAAAAACATATTTAAAAACAAACCAACAGTAAAGCCCCAAAGCCCAACCTCTTGGCCACGAAAGAGAGGAGGGAGGCCCACAGGATATTTACTCGGGGAATGCCTGTTGGAATAGGAAGGTTTTGAGGTCCTTCCTAAATTGGGCCAGGGTGGTGGACGAGCGGAGCTCTGTGGGCAGCGCATTCCAAAGGGCTGGGGCAGCTATGGAGAACGACCTCCGAGTGGTGGAGGCCAACCTAGCCCCAGGCACCTTCAGTAGCTGCTGCCCAGAAGTTCTGAGAGTGCGAGGCGGAATGTACGGGGAGAGGCGGTCCTTCAGGTATCCTGGGCCCAAGCCATTTTATTAACAACAACAGTAGATGATAGAAATACTGGGCCAGACCAAAGACCTATTTAGCGTAGCATTTCTATTCTCGTAGTGGCCAATCAAATGTGTCTGAGAAGCTTGCAGGCAAACATAAGAACAACATTATACTCATCTTGCTCAAATTCCCTTGCAACTGGCATTTATAGGCATACTGGACAATGCATGGAGATTACTACATAGCTTGGAGGAGGGGTACGAATCATGCAGTTCTCCAAAAGTTATTGGACTGCACATCATAGCAGCTTTAGGCAGCAGAACAAATGTTAAAGAATACTGGAAAGGACAGCAGTGGTTAAATGCTGGTACTGCAGCCACAAAGTTGTGAGTTTGATCCCAGGGCTCCAAGACTGACTCAAGCCTTCCATCCTTTTGTAGCTCAATAAAATAAATACCCAGCTTGTTGGAGGGAATTAGTTTACAGACTGTAAACTGCTTAAGAGAGTCCAGAGTTCACTGATTAGTGGTATAGAAATGTAAATGCTATTAATGCTATTGCTATATTATCTTCTGTGCTTTCCTGGAATCAAAGGGGTCTAAAATGTTAATCAAGTGAAGGGTCTCCTTGTGCAACCTTCATGCTGTTGGCTTGCCCAGACTATCACTGTGAGAAAAGATGTCTGCACAGGGAAAGCTACATACCTAAGTTTCCCCTTAAGAGTGCCAATATCCTCTCTTAATTTGTAAATGTGCGTATAGGGCTGGGAAAGCCACATACTGTAATACCACCTTGGTATTCTTTAATTTACTAAATCAATAAAATAAAATAGAGTTCTCCAGCTCTTGGAAATCTCTTCATGTGAACAAAGCATGAAGAAGGCCTACTATGTCTTTGAATGATACGTATTTTCCTCTCTAGGGTCCAATACACACTGCAGAAATAATCCAGTTTGAGACCACTTTATCTGCCCTGGCTCAGTGCTAGGGAATCCTGGGAACTGTAGTTTATTGTGGCACCAGAGCTGTCTGCCAGAGAAAGCTAAATGTCTCACCAAACTGCAGTTCCCAGAATTCCCTAGCACTGAGGTAGGGCAGTTAAAGTGGTCTCAAACTGGGTTATTTCTGCAGTGTGTTTTGGACTTAAGACACCAGTTTTCAATCTCTGTGGCTCTCTGTATGAAGCTAGAAAGTTAAATTCAACTGAATCCCAAGAACTATACCAACTCAGCCTGTCTCTGGACAGTGAGTTCTGAATTCAAATGTGTACTCTCTTTCTGAAGATGGTTGCTCTGAGAAGGCACACTCTCCTTACTTTTTGTATGCTTTTTTCATATAAGCAATGAATGAGAAGGGATGAGCGTATGCTATGCACAACATAAAGAAACTACTGTGCTGTTAGCCAATTTCAAGGCTGAATTAAAGACGTTTTTGTTCAGGGAAGCGTTCCAGTTCACAATCTGATTTGATGGTTTTTAATGTATCTATATTTTTTGTTTATGCTAGAATTATTTTAAGATATGTTTTAATTTCATGTCCCCTGTTTCCTCTTAAATTGTACACCGTCTGCAGGTTTTTAATTTGTTTTTATTTGTATTTTGTATATGCATTATGTACTGCACTGTGTAAATTTTACAGTGCTATATAAATAAACTTTAATAATAATAATAACTGCAGGAATCAACTTCCATATCCTGCAACTGACCCAATTTGGCAGAAACAGTCTTAATTAATCCTCTGACTTCCCATTTTTTTCACTTGCTTTAAAAACGTCCCAGTTTATTTGTTCTCCTTCCACTTTCTCCCTTTGTTTACTTCAATTACTGAACACTGAGTTCAAAGGGCAAAAATAATTTGTAATTAATTCAGCATGGGGGGGGGTGGCAGTAGACTTGGGTAAAGACAAACTGCAGCAGCTTCTCCTAGTTTGTGTGTTCTTCCTCCTTAATAACATTTGGCGTCTTGATTGCATGCTGATGTTGTTGGGCCACATGTGCCCTGGTTTTCGTATGCAAAGTGTTGCCGGATATGCATTTCGACACATGCTGGAGTGGGTCTTGAATGCTTGGGCTTCTTGAAACAGTGGGCCTTGGGGTACATCTTACTTTCCCTATGAGGCTGCTGTTGCTCTTGTGTGCCTTCAAGTCCTTTCTGACTCATGATGCCTCTAAAGTGAACCTATCATGGTTTTTTGTAATACAAGATTTGTGCAAAGGGAGTTTTGCCTTTGCCTTCCTTTGAGGCTGAGAGAGTGTGACTTGCCAAAATCACAACAAGTTCATTTTAGGGACTACAGCCCTCCGGAATCCCCCATCCAGCATATCAACTGCTATGCTAGCTGTGAGATTTTGGGAGTAGTAAGAAGAAGAAGAAGAAGAAGAAGAAGTCCTTCCAATCTGGCTTAGCCAAAGAACTGGTTCTCCACTCTGTCCTGATTTAGAATTATAATGGTGCCTTTCCATATACAAAGGTCATGCAATTTTTAAAATGATTTACTTTTGATTATTCAGTCATTTATTGTTGGGTCAAAGTAGAACATAAGAGTGTTTCTATTAGATAAATTTAATTTGTAGCAGAATACTTAATATGATTTACTAAATCAACTGTGGCAGCAAGGGGTTTTACATTGTTGTTACCCTCCAGCAGGTTGTAAGGGTGGAATATAATTTCTCAAACAAAGTTCCTCCCTCCCCAAATTTTCAACAAGCCTATGTTCTGAACAAAATTCTTGGAATAGCAATAGCAAGTACATTTCTATACCGCTTATCAGTGCACTTAAGCACTCCCTAAGCGGTTTACAATGTGTAAGCTAATTGCCCACAACAAGCTGGGTACTTATTTTAGTGACTTTGGAAGGATCCCAGGCTGAGTTGACCCTGAGCCCCTGGCTGGTATTGAACTCACAACCTTGTGGTTTGTGAGTGAGTGGCTGCAGTATAGGCATTTAAACACTGTGCCATCAGGAATGCAGATGGTGGATATAAATGTATACAAAACAGCCTAGGGGAATTAACATGAATTGTACACAGACTAGTCACTCTATTAACTTTTGTGGTATCTGGGAAAATATGTCTTCTACAGAAGCTGCCAAGAAGCTGTAGTATTCTGGAACCCTTTTTGCAATTTTAGCATTGGGAAATGAACCCTCTATCTTTAGTCAAATCACAGCAGTGTTATGGGAAACAGGAAGTTTCTGTTCCGCTTCTGTCTCTGATGGAATTGTAAAGGGCTAAGAAGCAACTGGAACCTCATTCCCAGCAAATCTTACACATCTGGGAAAGAGATGAGGGCTACTCAGAAACAAGTTTAGATATGCTGGGTGATCAGACTTTGCTATTACAGATCAGTTCCTTGCTATTTGATGTGCTTCATTGCAGAGCTGGTGTAGTCTTCTGATTAACAGCATGGGCTAGAATAGTCTTTCCCAACTTGGCTCTCCATGTTTATTGGACATGCTGGCAGAAGAAGAGGAGAATTACAGTCAAAGAGTTCTGTAAGGATGGGGTAAGAGGTGGAAGTTTCTAGTCCAAATCCCATCTACTGTTGATCAGTGTTGTCTATCTATAACTATATAGACATCTGAACCATCTGCAATATGGATAGAATATATTAGCCAATGAGCCAGTGGTTCATAGTGGTTTGAGCATTGGACTAGGACTCTGGAAACCAGGATTCAAGTCCCTGTTCAGCTGTGGAAATCCACTGGGTGATCTTGGGCATCACGTATAACTAGCTCCCAAAAACCCATGATAGATTTGCCTGAGGGTCGCCATATATTGGAAATAGCTTGAAAGCACAGAACAACAATAAACTAGGTTTGCAAAGAAATACCTATTTACCTGGAAATCCCATAGAAATCAATGCAATTTACTTTTGAGTAGGCATTATAAGACTCCACTGACAATGTTTAATCATCTGAAATAGATGTCTCTTGTCATCAGAAGTAGCAGATTGGGTTCCTACATTTCTTGCACTATCACATGATCAAACCAAACTTAATATTTCAGATTAGTTATCCTGTTGCTTAACTCTGGCCTGGTCCCACTTTGAGCAGATCTATTAAATCAATTGAATAGTGAACACAAGTTAAATCCCATTAATTCAATGGATGTGCTCTAGACAGGACTAACAAAAGATTCAGACCAAAATTCTCCTTTCTTTCTTTCAAAGCTTTCTTTCACACTGCTAAATGAGAACTGCCCAGTTCTCAAATTCTTCTCAAGGATAGTGCCTGGTGTGCGTCAGTGTCAGCTGAAGATTTGCAGGTGGCTGAGATTACTGCCTAGTTCAGCTGGGAGTGTTAAACCTTTCAGTCAAGCAGAACAGGGATCAGTTAGCCAAGACCATGATGAGAGATTTTATTTTATTTTATTTGGTGGTTTGAAAATGTAAACCTTTCTGCACTGCTCCCATGTTACTCCTATTCACTTGAGAGTGGAAAGAGTAGTATGCTGTGGTTTATGTACTGGAGGCAAGGGAAGCATTGCTTCTGTGCTGCCAGAAATGTATAATACTTTTCTGGATGTTGAAAAGCAGTGGCATACCCTCTGGCTGAGGCTTCACCTATTTCTCAGTATGTGTATATCAGTGCTGTGCGGCGGATATTTTTGTGCCCTAGTACATGGCACTCACGTTTACCTGCCAAATCCACCCGTTTCACTATTCTCTGCTTCACTTGAGAACTGGATCAGACAACTTTGCTAGCATGCCAAGAATTTAAAATAAAATTCAGGCTGCAAAAATGACACCACTACTTTTCTGTGTTTTAACATCAGCGTCAAAATATTCCACTTTCTGGCATCACAAGCAATGTTTATTTGTTACGCTCAATGTTCCTTTTTAGAAAGGGGGGGCATTTCTTTGCTGGGTTTTGCACACACAAAAAACCAGCAGCCTTGCAAACACACACACACACACACACACACAGAGGGCTATCTAGAAACAGTGGCTGGAATACATGATTGCAGTTATGAATACATAATCCAGAGTTACGCGTAAATAACTGATTTGTACTCACGATCCCTATATATTCATTAGAGTAGAGAATATGCAGGGATCATTAAAGTCCTTCCAGACCTGCTTTGTGGGGCAGCAGCCACCACCGTGAATGATGGAAGGGGTCTTTTCTTCTGTCGTTTGAGACATAGCAAACTGACATTTCCATCCCTATCCCTCCAGCAATCTCTGGTGCAAGGAGGGGATTACAACAAGAATACTGCTTCTGGCTGTCACAACAGAGCTCACTGGAAGGAGAAGAGTGGGAATATCAGTCTGTTGCTTCTTCATGAACAAGAGACAAAACCCCTGTCACTTGCTGCCCAGTAACTAAGGACTAGGGGCCTGGGGTGGAGTAGGGGAGATTAGGCCAGGGATGCTACTTAGTTACGTAATATGTTACTAAGATAGTTACATATCCAAATAGCTGATCTAGAATACTGGCCAATGGGTTTTTGTTTTTTTGTTTTGCTCAACCCTCCATAATTGTAATGCAGAAAGCCATTTGTATCTGGTGAGAACTGCATAAAAAATTATTTTCTCCACAGTGTGTAGAAAACTCTGGAAATTACTCAGCTTTACTTGTGAGGATGAAATAGCAGGATATTAACATCCCTAGTCTGCATCATTTAAAAGTTATTGGGGCTTCTAGGAGCCAAGTGAGATGCTGTTAACCTTGTAGCTGGAGCTAGAGAAGCAGTACATTTCTCACACAGCAAGTATTTGAGCTAAAGAAGGAAAGGGACTGGAGAGCCATGAGATTGTACTATGGAGAAGGAGAGGTCCTGTCTTGGTCCTGTGACAACACCTGGGGAATGTGTAGTGCATAGCCTTTAATATTTCACAGATGAAAACCAAGACATGTGTGGCTAAGCAACAGAGAGAAGTCAAGACGATAAACGTTGTTGAGAAGGAAGAACAGATAAGCTAGGAGAAGCTGCAGAGTTTGCTTTGCCAGAGCCTACTGGGAAGGGCAAGATTCCACTCCCTCTCTCTGCCACCTGCTGGGTTATTTGAACAAAACATTGAAGCAGTTGGAATATGCTGAAGAAAAAGGAGAGAAATGAGAGGAGGAAAGAGAAACTGGGACATTTTAAAAGCTTCTGAAAGAGTAGGAATACACAAGAATAATTGAGACTGTCCCTGCCAAATCTATTGCGGGGGTATGATGATGGGACTTCCTTCTAGCACCTTTTGGGTGATAGCAATGAGCCTCTTTTGAAAAGGGTGCTATGGGCAAACCAGAGATGAAGAGAGTACAATATTATTATTTTTCTCATCATTATATGCTATATACATTATTAATAAAGATATTTTACAGTTCAGGGGTCTAGGATAATCAGTGTGAATGTATCTCTCTTCAGGTATATGTGTGTGTATTTTTGAGATTGACTCTTTTTAAAACTAAAGAATCTGATTTTCTCTTCCCAAGGGTACAGTCCATCAGTTATGAAACATGCAAAGCATCTGCTGACAAATTGAAAAGCTGTTTTGATGACCCATTTTGCCAAGAGGAAAAAAAGAAATAAAAGAGTGCTCAGCATAGCCCTCTAAAACATATCTGTAGACAACAGCATGAAAGAGTCTAGAATAATCTGTTTCAGTCCAGGCTTTCTATCTATATATACCAAGAAAGTGGTTGAACACAAGTGCACTTCAATTCACATTTTCATGAGCATAGGGAGCCATAAAAGTTTTAGTACAGCCAGCATGTGATAAAGCAATATAGTCTTCCCAAGCCATGTGATCACTCTTTAAAAAAAAAAAGAGTGAACAGAAAGACACAAAAATACTATTGTAGTTATAGTTTCGCATGCCAACACATGTACCACATATATATTTATAACCACTTATGTGTTCTCTGTCATCTAGAAAGAAAATATTTTTATTTTGTAAAGCAGATTAGTCAGAGGAAGAGTTTGGTGTAAGAAACTGTGACACAAATGTATGATTTTATTTCTAATTCTGCCAAGTAGGATCCACTGTAGAAAACTGTTACTTGTGCTTTTAAAATCTCTTAGATATATACAATTAAAAATTGGGCTTATATTTGCATGGAGAGGGATAGGCCTTGTCTGAATGTTTCATTTGGTGTCCTTCACAAACCGCTTCATGTTTCTAAAGACAGTCCAGCTCCTGGGTGAAGCCAGATCAGCTATGGTTCCCACTTCAGCATCTTTATGCATTTTAATATTTATAGGTGAAAAGAAGTTCCGTTGCTTTTAAAATAAAAATGAACATAAACGTTAGATACATAAATTTATCAAGACAGTATTAGCAGAATAACTCACCAGGCAGCTTTTAATGGGGAAGGAGGAGGATGAAGCCCCTACACCCAGATTCTAAAGTTTCCCTTCTCTCTTTGTTTACCAGCTGGAAACACAGGAAAATCTCAAAGAACAGCTCCAGAAGGTTAAGTAATTTCTAGAAGGGTGGAGAAGGCAATTGAAGCTGACCATGAATAGTCTTGAAAGCCATTGTCATGTGGTGGTTTGAGTATTAGACTAGGACTCCAGGAGACTGGAATTTGAATCCCCATTCAGCCATAGAAACCCACTGAGGTGACTATAGGCAAGTTACACTCTCAGAGTCAGAGGGATGTGAACCTCCTCTGTACAAATCTTACCAAGAAAGCCCTGGGATGGCTAAGTTGTGGATAGCTTGAAGGCACTCAACAACAGCAACAATGAATAGTCTTGGAAAAGCTGGATTAAGTGACTTCCTGCAGGTTCTACAACTAAGGAAGGGAAAAGGGAAGAAAATGTAATGTGTAGAAAAGGAAAGATAATGTAATGCGTAGAGATGTAAATATCGGTGACTCCAGTATCCTTGCATAGTGAGGCATATCCTTTGTTCAAAGATCCATCTAATAAAAGTGGGTGGGAGATGATGGATTTATTACGTTATAAGCAACATGGCATCAGTCCTTATTCCTTTGTTATTTTGCTACACAATGGAAGTTACTTTGCTGCTGCTAATGGATTTGAAATTATTGCCTGAGTGGCCTCCACCTGCATTAATATCCCTCCAGTCCAATGGTGTTAACTTACAGGAGAGTAGCTTTTGACTGAACATTCAAAGGGACGTCTTGACAATAATAGCAGTAGAACCGATTGAATGGTGGTGGGATCTCCTTCTCTGAATGTCTACAAAAAGAGGCTGGACAACTACTTGCTGGGGATACTTTAACTGGAGATCTTGCACTGATCAGGTGGTTGGACTCAGTGACCCATGAGGCCCCTTCCAACGGTGATTCTGTGATTCTATGACCATCTTAAGTAACAGAAGCAACATCTGAGATAAAATGTAGGCTTGTGACATTGGCACTTTTCTTCTTCTGCATGATTTTTAATATCTGTGCCTGATAAAGAAGCCCGTGAAGCTTCAAAAGTTGTTCTTGGCTGCATAGCCAATACGGCTAACCCCTGAATATGTTTCCATGGCATCAGACAATTTCTGATAAACCATTGCATGATGAAATGCTGTGGCCCTGATCCGGTGCAGAGAGAGGCAGCTGCAGGCCGTCCCTATGTCCCCTGCACTTCCGGACATGGAGATACATGAAACTTATAAAAAATTTAAAAGATATATATAAAAATACCACACGTATGAAATAAAACATGAAAAATGTTATTGTTCAAATGTAACTAAACTATAGAATTAAAAAAAAAACACTTCTAAAAAAGTTCATACCTTTCATGCCGTCCAACTGACTTGGTTTGGCAATGATACAAACTGTACACTGATTTGGGTTAACATTTGCCAAATTTCAATCTTGAAAAATAAACAGTATTTTATAGAGCATAAGATATATAGTAGAAAGCTCTGTGTATTAAAAATATGTGAGTGTTATGGAGAGGCTAGAGATAGGTTAATTCCAGGCAGAATGCATAACCAATTATAAGCAAAAAATATGAGCAGATATGACTGGTAAACAGGTGTCATGACAGGTAATGCTGACAGTTCAGCTGATGGATAGCAGCCAAACACCAGAATCAGAACATCACCTGGCTTGTTTATATTATCTCCATTAACCTGACTGGAGAAGAGAGGATTGTTGATATAAACAAGGCCCATTGGGCGAGAGATGTCACCTGATAGGCTCAGGAGGAAATAAAGTAAGCCAAGAAGAGAGAGCAGTCAGACTGTTCTGCAATGTCAACTATGGGAGAAGGATGCAATGTCACCTCCAATATGATAACCTAGACAGGTTGATAGAAATAGATACTGCTGCTAAGAGAAACAGTTACACTAAATAGATAAATTTCTCATTCTGAATGTAGTGGATGCCCAGTACAGATGTTTATAGATATGCGAGAGATGCTGCTAGATATAGCAATACTCAAGGACAGCAATACCTTGAATGCTTGTGTATTCACAGGTGCCTGTTTTAAGATTCATAGTTCTGCAACAGATGAAGGGGCATTTCTTAATGGATAAATGGCTGAGTTTAAGATGGTAATGTTTCTCTACAGAGATGCCAGCTACAGAAATGCAGGGATAAATGTTTAGTTCTTATGAAAGTGTAACATCTTACTTCCCATAGGCGGGTTACAGACCGCCGCGGTCTGCCACCACCACCATTTGCTCCGTGCGGGAGCCGCAGCAGCCACACCACACGGCTCCCGCACGGACCGAAAAAGAAGCTCCAAAATGGAGCTTCTTTAAGCGGCGCCTCTATGACGTCACGAGGCGCCAGGGGCGGACTCGCGACATCATAGACGCCGCGACACATGCGGACGCACAGCGTCCGATACGTAAATATGGCGGCCGCCGTGTGGAACGGCCGCCGCCGTATTGTATGTACAGAATACGTACTAGGGTTGGGGGGTACGGAAGCACCACCCCTTCCTAACCCTAGTACGGATTCATTATGTACTAAATGGCGGTGTGTAACCCGCCATAGTCTTGAATACACTGTAATGTAATAATGCCTTACATGCAATGTTAGGGAAAGAAAGCAATGTTCCCACATGTTAACATGTCTGTGTTTTTTCCCTAAGGGAAATGTATATTTATTGCATATGTATGATTGCCTATAATAAATTGTGTAAAGCTTACCAGAGAGCCTGATCATTTGCCCATAATAAATATCCTGATATTCTAATACTTAAGAACGCGTAAGTGGAGTGATGTTGTTAACTGTGCCTGCCTGGCCCTAGACAGAAATGGATTTTATGACAAATGGTAAATGATCCTCAACCCCTCAGTCTAAAGAGAGACAGGAGGAGAACCATGTCTCTTTCAGCAGGGATTGTCTTGTTCGATCCACCATTGTCCTACTTTTTCAGCAGCTTTAAAAATTCCTGTGTTTTTCTCACCCCCTCCTGCTACCCCCCTTTGCCCATAACTTACTTCACTTGCTACAAAGTGAGTTCAAAGTGCAGAAATAATTTGTGCTCAATTAACTGAGCGAGAAGAAGAGGATGGGGCAGAATTTTGCCTTTGCAAGTCGGTTCTGGCAAAAACAATTGAATTATGCAGCCCCTCTTAGCTAGTGTGTTCTTCTTCATTTATACCTTTGCCACCTTAAGCAACAACGTTCTCTTGCCTGGCCACATATGTCCCATCTGTGAAAAGTTGGAGAGTATGAATCTGCCATGTTGAGTCTCAAGCCTAGATAATCTACCTCCTCCTTTTTCCATCATTGTACGAAGGTGTTTGGAAGCTTTTACTTGCATTTTCATCACTTAACCAATTAGACTAATCATGTGACTATTTAAATGCCTTTCTGTTAATTCTCATATACTCACTTTCAGAACATGGAAGGAATGAATTACAAGTTAAATTGCTACCTTTGATACTTTTAGGGGTTTGGGGAAGGAAAACAAAGGCATAAAAATCTCCATTTTGTGAAATAATAAAGGGTTTTTTTAGTGAAACAAGCAGTTACTCATAAAATGAGTATCGTTTTTGATGCTTAAAAGAATTTAAAACTTTTATTTAATAATTAAAAGTATAAGTTATTAACATTCTACTCTTTAAAAAATAATGAGTAATGTAAATCAGGTACCAGAGAAACAAACCTAAGGTTTGACAAATTAATTTTTAAAATAACATTCCAAACTTGACTTCACTATTTTGTAACCATAGCAGATAGATATCTGGTGAAAATGTAAGTGAGGAGGAGGAATCTTGTCTTCTGCTTTTGTGAAGTAATCATCCTTTGAAAAACTAAGTGGGTACATGACTGAGTGTGCAGTGGGAGGAAATTCTGTATCTAAATATATGAACTGAAGGAGGGATTTAGGGAAGCAAACTATAATTATCTATGTTGGAATTAGTCCCAAAAGTTCTGGCACTAGTACATATTGTACTAAAAATAATGGTTGCATTATATCTGTGTCTAATATGATGTAGCTCAGATTTGTTTTATTTTAACATTTTTCTTAATGTAGATAAGGAATGCAAATTATGCCATTTACTCATGACCAATTTATGTGAGCATTGTGCTAAGCAGAGGTATGATGGAGTTGGTTACTACAGTTCTTGTAAAGCATGATTTGGCATTGCATCTGCTTTGTTAGCTGCATTAGTGGTGCAAGAGGCCACCATCCCACAACATGTCTGGTCACAGGACTGCAGCAGCTACAAGGTTTTGTGTTTATTTTGGAACCGCAATGCATGCACATATTCACATATTCTCTTAACCCTGACCTCAGTGATCACCCATCAACTTGCCCGTCCCCCCCCATTCCACTGTGATCCCAATTTGTGTGTGTGTGTCAAACCACACCTTTAAAAAACCTAGTTTTTCCCAAAATCAGTGGAGTAGATTGGATGGGTTTTTTTTTGTTGTTGTTGTTCTTTTGCAATTACCGTAAAGCCCTCAGACATAGAAAATAATTGTTTTCACACTGGAAGGAGAGGAACATTGGTTCTGCCAACAAGACTGGAATCAAGGTAAGGACATATTATTTAGCCCATGTAGGCAGAAAATTCAACCTGAATTAACTGATTATAGTTGTATCAGCAAAAAATAAAGTCAGCTTAAGGAATGCCATGTCTGCTTGTGCCCACAAGGAATGTATCATCACAAATGCTGATGGCCCTAAGGCTTTGTCAAACACTATGCAGTCCCCCTGATGGATTCCAAACCAGAGTTTCCAACTCTGAAACATGAAAAAGCCCTGCCTACCCATTCTTCATGAAATTCACATTCTAACTATCGAGATTTGCCTGGATGCTATTGCTAAGTGCATAATAGGATCAGCTTGCTAAACTCATTGTTCTGTAAGTGCCGTGTGATGCCTCGATTATCAAAGGAACTCTATAAAACCAAATTCCAATCTATTCAAGTGACTGTCATATGGTCAGACAAGCTGCTGTAGTACATTTACATGATCTGCAGCCCAGTGAGTTTTATGGCTATGAATGTCCCTTGTTTGTGCTTGCACGTGCTAGAAATTACAAGTGCCAGGTTTCAAACCAGTCTTCTTTTTCTTCTGCATTCCCCTTCTATTTAGTATAAGTCAGTTTTCTAAAAATAGTAAAAAAAATTGAACCAATTGTTCACTAAAATTTCAAATAATTTGTCCTGCAAGACTTAGTTTCTTTTTTTAAAGCCTGTATTTGTTTTAACTTAGTGATTAGCTTTTTTTTCCTTCTAGGCACTTGCAACAATCCTATAAAAAGTTTGTTTCAATTGGATCTTTCTCAGCACCAATGTAAAATGCAAAATGATAAATCTAAATAAGATTGACTTGTAAATTAATTTGTTAACCCAGTTTACAGAAAAGTACAACCTGACCAATTCTGATGCTGACTATTGTAAACTATTGTACAGTTGAATAAAATGGTCAGTTATACTCCAGATGCCCATGGTCCATTAACCATGCTAAGATTCCCATAACACCTATGATGGAGTTTTATATACCAGCAGTATTTTCTCTTTAGAAACATTTATTGAAAGGACCTCAAAATAAGTAAACTAAAACCCTGTGGCTATGTCTTAATATTGTCAAAGCTTTGTGCATTCTGGGTGTAGAATACCAAAACTGAAGACTTCTAGGTTAGGCCATATATCTGTTTAAACTATGACCTTTTTCTTCAGGTTTGTATATGTCCGTAGCATGAGCTTGCATGCTTTACACAATAGTTGCACTAATGAGCCAAGCACAAGTGTGGCATTGTTGTGGAGTTACTGAATTTGAACAAAGGACAAGAGCATGTCTATAGATTTTAGGCCAATCTGTGTTTGTATTCAACTCAGAATTCTATAGGAGCCTGTTGAAGCATTCTTTAGTAAGCATCATTCTCATTATAGGTTGGTATATAGGTTTGTATAGAAAGTTCATTTCTATACAACCAACTTGGTTTCATCAGCTTTAAGTATTTTGCATATCTTTGTTATAGGAAAGGAAATGATCTGCTCTCCCACCTGTTTGTTATGAGGCTGCAATGAGGACTTATTAAAGTAGCAACCTAAAACATTTAGTATTGGTTCCCACCACCTCCACCATCATCGTAAGTTGGCATGTGACTTGAAGCCACATACACACATGCACATTTGTATCATGCCCCTACTCCAAGGAACTCAAGATGGCATGCTGGATTTGTAGTGAAAAAGTAACATTTCTAGAGTGCCCATTTTTGTCTTCACAGCAACCCTATGAGGTAAGTTAGGCTAAGAAAGAGAGTGTCTGACCCAAAGTCACTCACTGAGTGGGCAAAAGGAGATTTGCATCCATATCTTCCCCATTCCAATACTCTGACTGATGCAGCACCTTAAAAAAAAAAAAAAAAGGGGGGGGGGTAATTCCATTTTCTCATGCCATCTCATTGTGAAAGCTTTCACCAGACATGCCCAGCTGGGACGGAATGAGAATGATATGATGTGTGTTGGGGGTAAGGACACTCTTCTGTAAACGCTTCACTTCACACAGTTCTTTTGCCCTGCCTCCTTTTCAGAACTTGGACACATTACTGTTGTGGGCTACAACTCCCAGTACCTTATGCCAGCCTGGCGTCCACCCAGGTTGGAGAATTCTTGGAGAAACAAAAAAGTAACATTTGCAATCTGTTTTCCAATTAAAGAATTCCAGAAAGCAGGGTTTTTAAAAAATTGCCTGAGAAAGTAGAAAAATTGTCTGCTACTGGTGAGGGTTTAGCTGTGTACGTATGATTCATAGGTCTGCCATGATATTAGACTTTTATTTCACAACCACATCACATGACAAACAAGAACGGTGGTAAATTAAAAATCATTGGGGAGGTATGGTTTTGTTCCTGTCTATATTAAGTAAATAGATCAGGTATATATTATTTAACATGGCATGTTATGCTTGGAAAAAGTTTAACATAGAGGGAGAACAAAAAGGAAGAATAACATGCAACAATTTTACTAATAAGGGGAGGGGAGATTGAATAAACCTGATTAATCCTCCATCATCTCACTTTCCCAGCTGGTTTTAAAATGTCCCAGTTTCTCTCTCCTCCTGCCACTTCCCCCCTTTGTCCTCAGCTTGTTTCTACTGCTGCAAACTGAATTGAAAGTGCAAAGGTAATTTGCATTTAACTAAGCAAGGTGAGGGAAGAGGTGAGGAGACTTGTTCTTCACAGTTTGCCAAAAGCAAACTGTTGCAGTCTCTCCTAGCTTATGGGTTCTTCCTCATTAATAACTTTGACCATCTTGATTATACTTTGATGTTGCTTGGCCAGATATGTTCTAATTTTGAACTGTGAAAGGTTGCAGGTTATGGATTTAGCCATACTTATAGAAGACCCGCTAAAATAAAGTGAGATTTATATAGTCCTGACAGCTTTTGGCAAGAGGGAACGGAAAGAATAAGGAGGAAGATGTGAGAGTGAATCTCTGAATGTCTTCCTCCTCAGAGATTTGTCTCTAAATAGCCCACCAAACAGCTGTTGGGTAGGACAGTGATAGGGAACAAGATTTAGCTTGAGAGAATGGCACGTGTAGAGTTATCCACATGTGTCTCTTTCACCATACATGAGTTGCCTCCAAGCAACTGTTTGGAAGACTGGTGCCAGTGCATTTTATCTGGGAAGGAAAGTTTATAGAGGTTATGCTTCCTAAGAGCCTCCATTCCATTATACTCCTGAGTTGCAGGCAGTGTGGGGGAAAATTCAGGAACATGGACCCACTTGGGTGGGCCAAGCCAAAGCCTCCAAGGATTACATGTGGCCAATAAGCCACAGGTTCTTGAGTTGTGGGTTATATTCATGAGGGGGTGTTATCTGGATTCATTTCCACCGTCAACCATCTTTGGTCATCCTGACATACCCTGCGGGTTTGGTCTGGGGATAAAATAAGGAGAAGAGTTATGCATTCTGGTTTGAGCTTATTTGAAAGAATAGTGGGATATAATACAGAATAAATACAATATACAAATGCAAAGAAATCATAATGAAAATTTCATGCTCCTATGAAATATGCCCCCCACTGTAATCAGTATATTATCGGAAGAGGTGCAGACAGTTTCATCTTTGGTGGGAATATCTGACAACATTGGATCTGTGGAACATTAGATGGTAAGTAACTTCTAAAGCTGCCTCTTCCTGTTGTACATAACCCCCAATCCTTGTATAAAGATTTTCTTAAGTAACTGTGTATAGCAGTGAAGTCAAGTATGGGACTTAATTGGAAATCTCCGAAGCAACTTTCTGAACAGGACTGGATTGTTAACATTTGGAAGATGATTATTATGGACAAACTTGCTCAGTAAATGCAACAAGCAAGGAATTCCAATTCCGAAAAAGGTGTTATGGCATCATTTATCTCCAACGTGGAAGCTCTCTCAGTATTAGTGAGTGTTTCCTTAGGCAATGGAAAGCTAGGATGAGCCACGCTGAGGAAGTGAAAATAAACAGATGCAACGTTTTTATAGAAAGAAAATACACCAGAACCCTGCAGTTTTGATTAAGATACCCATTGGGAGCTCTTCCTGAGTGCAAATGCAGGGTAAAAACCCAACTTGGCAACATAAGTACAAATGAGAGTTATGGAAATTTCAACACCTTGTCTGTTGACAGGAGTGAAACTGATTGGTATGGAGGAAACACACTACCATTTTTGTGTGTCTATGATCACGGGAATAAGTCACCTTCTGTTTGCATACCTGCAGGGTCACCAGTAAAACAGCACTGGGAAAAAAATTGTTAATGCTTCTCTGTGATGGAACACAAATCAAGAGACCACAGACTTTGGCAGAATAGCAAGGATATAACTCAAACTGACGTAGCACACAGTACCATAGATGCAGTGTGTTCATATTTTCACCTACAACCAGCCCCTAGAGCTGTAGTGTTTTTCATATTTCACTATTGGCACAACCCAACAGTGATTTCTTGTGTGAGGCTCATTGCAGTACATTGTTCTGTAGGAGGCTATTCATTTCATTTGGGATTTATATTGTCAGTATTATTGTGCCTTAGGAAAAGTTTTTTTTTAACTTGCTGGCTTCTTTTTCTTTTTGTTTTGTTTCTCTGCCTTAAGACATTTCTACATGTTTCACAAATTAGAAGAAATATCATGGTTTGATAGTTGCTGTCTGAGACACTGTTTTTCTTACATGTAAGAAATTAGTAGTAGAAGTATAACCAGTACTATTGAGGAATTAAAGTGCTAAAAATTGTTAAAAGAAAATGCCTTTCAGTGTAATAAATTAATATAATTCAAGGTGTACAAAAGAATGTCTCCATACAACAAATTATTTAACAGATGTATTAAACAACAAAGCCTTTTCCTTTTCGGTAATTCACTCATTATATGAATTACAATTGTTCACTCACCATGAACAATAGCCAATGGGAAGGACTCTTGAAAAGGGAATTATTTAACATTTCTATTTGGCCCTAGGTGATTGTTGCCATTTATTGGAAAATGAGAAGGTAATTACATTTTAAAAAGAGTAGTATTGTCTTGGAATACAGGTTAACTTTAATTGAGTGGTAACAAGGATTTAAACTTGGAAATGCATTCTGCTACAAACCACAGGTGGTATGGAAGGCCTACGCTGGCCAATCCAAGAACTTAACACAGTTTGCCAATTTTAGAGATTCTTTGTGGTACTCATGAAGCTGCCTTACACTAACTTTAACTGCTGGGTTATCTAGCCCATTCTGCTACAAACCACAGGTATTATTATGTGAAGAAAGCTGATAGGAAGAAAATAAACTGATTTGGAATGTGGTGCTGGAGAAGAGTTCTACCAATACCACTAAAAAGGCAAATAAATGGGTCCTGGAGTAAATCAAGCGTGAACTCTCCCTAGAAGCCAAAATATCTACACCAAGAGTGTTGTATACTGGGCCATATCATGAGAAGGCATGATTCACTAGAAAAACCAATAATACTTGGTAAGGCAGGAGTCAGTAAGGAAAGAAGAAGACCACATTACAGATAGATGGATTCAGTCAAGAAAGCCACAGCCCTGAGTCTGCAAGACCTGAGCAAAGCTGTTGATGATGGGGTGACATGGAGTACACATGTACAGTGAGCCCTCCAGATTTGCTGAGGTTAGGGACACAGGACCCCCGTGAAAATAGGGAAAAAACGCAATTAAAAATATTTTTTTTTAACTTGAGAGATGACTCTGTAGGAATCTCTAGGTCACAACACATGTCTGTGATTAATATCTGCTGGAAGTTGGCCACAGAATTGCACTGAAGGACCTATAAACACCTAGAGAGGTGTTCTCTCAAGAAATCTCTAGGTCTGCCAATGTGACTGCTCATGGATGTTGACCACTGAGTCAAGCAGGAAAACTTAGCAACTCCTAGAGAGAACATATTAATCGAATCCGTGAATAATCAAGTCCGCAAAAGTCAAAGCCACAAATGTGGAAGGCCAACTGTACTCTACTAGCAGTTTACCACTGGAAGTATCCCTCTAACCAGCTGCACGGATTTTGCACTGAAAAAAAGAGCATTGCAAACATTTCTAGATTCAAACTCCTTATAGTTGCTGTCACAAACATGAAAAAGTTGTTTTCAAACTTTCCAAACATGGTGTCTGCCATTAATGTCCTCACATACATAATAGGAGATGTGTTTCTTTAATATGTTGTTGTTGTGTGGCTTCAAGTCATTTCTGACTTACGCCAACCCTAAGGCAAGCCTATCACAGGGTTTTCTTGACAAGATTTGTTCAGTGAGGCTTTTGCCTTCTTCTTCTGAGGCTAAGTGTTTATGAAGTCGAAGGCTTTCATGGCCGGCATCCATAGTTTTTTTTGTGGGTTTTTCAGGCTATGTGGCCATGTTCTAGAAGATTTTCTTCCTGATGTTTCATCTGTGCTAGCCAAAAATAAAAAAAAGTGGAGGACTATTGGAATTCTGTACAAAACCTGTGCACTGCATCAAGGCCACAATTTACTGCATTATACCAATATTATTGGTGAAAGCTTTTAAGATTCTTAAGGTCCCAACCTACACATCATAAAGATCTTGATTTCTAGGAGACCAAATATGGTTCATGAAATAATTGTCCTCATCCTCATTTCTTTGTGCAGGGAAGTACATTATATCCAAAGCTTGGTCTGATGTCTATCCCCCTGTCAATGCAGCAGTCCTATGAAGAGGGTAAGTTAGGTTGAAAGGGAGTGGCTATCCCAAGGTTGCTGTAAGGTTGGTTGTGGGGTGAGGGTTTGAACTGGGATCTCCTTGATTCTAGCTCTTCAGCCATTACATCTCACAGGCTCTCTGGTCTGGTAGCCCCAATGATATTGGATTTCACATACCTATTTTACATTTAGATAAGGCATGCCTTGCCTCTTTCCTTGTTTATTAATACAAAATAATTGCTGCCGGGGAAAAGAGGGAAACTCAAACCACATGCACATGTTCCTTTTCAATATATAAAGAAATCTCTGATAAACAGTGGGTGTTCTTGGTAAAGTTCAGTCCAGAGCTAGTTTTCTTACATAAATATTTCAGGCTATGGCTCAGTATCTTCTGATTTGTTCATAGTCCCCAGATCTAAATTAATCCATGCAGAACAAATCAATTTCTGCTTCTAATGTCATTCGCATACACATGACTTGAGAATTAAGCTGCTTATTTGAAGGACTCTATAATAAAGATAGGGCTCATTCTTTTCAGCGCATCTAATGACATATGCTAATCACAATAGCTTACCAAAAGTCTAGGCAGATTTTGTACAACATTTGCTGTGGAAAAGTCTTGGAGGGAACTTTTAGGATATATTTAAACCAAATTCTCACAAGACTCTTTTACACAGTTATAGCACTATGATTCCACTTTATCTGCCATGGCTGTATCTTGTGAAATCCTAAGATTAGCAGTTTGGTGAGGCAGAAGAGCTTTCGGGTTGAGAAGTCTAAGTACCCCTCCTTAGGTTGCAAATCCCAGGATTCCATAGAAGCTTACCATAACAATTAAAGTAGTATCATAGCACTATAACTGTGTAGTGTGAAAGGACCCTCAGATAAAATCTCAGAATTTTTTTTTGTCTATTTTCTTGGCATTATGATTCTACTCTGCTTGTGTAAATAGTCCTGATTGTGCTGTTTTTTCAGGACTGGCAGCCAATTTTTGTTCACTTTAAAGGTTTCTTCTTTCCTGCTGAAGTTGTCCAGGTGTTTGTGGAATTCAATGGCTTCCCTGTGCATTCCGACCAGATAGTTGTTAGTATGGTCCAGAATTTCAGTGTTTTCAAACAGCATTTTATGCCCAGGATGGTTTATCACGTGTTCTGCTATTGCTTATTTTTCTCGCTGATTCAGTTTGCATTGTCTCCCATGTTCCTTGATTCGTGTTTGAACACTGCGTTAAAGTGAACAAAAATCAGCTACCAGTCCTGAAAAACAGAAAAATCAGCACTCAGCAAATACAAATGGAAAACCAACCAAGGTCAGAGGTTTCCCCAGCAGACAATGATCACTAATTAAGCAGATACTTTCCTCTTTCCATATCCTCCCACCTTGAGGCATTGCCATCAACAGCAGAACAATACACAGATGAACATGGAGATCACTCCTTCCTACCCAGGGTCACACAATATCTCTTCCATGTCACCATTCTCTGAAGATGCCAGCCACAGATGCAGGCGAAACCTCAGGAATAAACTCTTCTAGAACATGGCCACATAATAATAATAATAATAATAATAATAATAATAATAATAATAATAATAAATTTGTTTTATTTATATACCGCTATTCCAAAGATCATAGCAGTGAACAGCAAGTAAGCTAATTAGCAAGTAAGCTAATTTGCCCGCAACAGTCTGGGTACTCATTTTAGCGACCTCAGAAGGATGCAAGCCTGAGTCGAGCTTGGGCCCTTTTGCTGGTCTTGAACCTTGTGGTTTTGAGTGAATGGCTGCAGTACAGGCATTTAACCACTGCGCCACCAGGGCTCATAGCTCGAACCCACAAAAAAACCATGGATGCCGACCATGAAAGCCTTCGACTTCATATTACCATTACATTCAGTGTTACATGAGAAATACAATTTACGAGTAACATTAGTGCAAAAAAGCATTACTAAGGATTCTTTATGGTGTGAAATGGGAAGAGGTCAATGGGGGGGGGGGGGGAATGACAGCATGACTTACCGCACCAGGTGACACCAACCCTATGGATGCCACTGGCCCATTTTGTCAATGGCAAGATTGGTTTTGCAGATTCCCCCCCCCCCCCCAGATTATCCAGAGAGAAAAAGATGGAGGGCAGTGACAGTAAATTCTGGATTCAGCAGCTGTGCTGGTATGAGTATGCCAGGCCTGGGGCTGAGGCAACTCACAATGGTATCCTTTCTTCTTATTTCCAAAAATATGTAACAGCCAGCCTGGCAGCCAGCTGGGCAGCAGAAGCTCATTTCATTATTTCTTGCTTGAACTATATTGGGAAGATGCCAGACTTGATTGTACTTAGAACAGACTACTCTAATCAGTGGAACATGAATTAGTTGTGACTAACATCAATTTAATCCCATAGTCACATTGACGCTATGATTTAAGGGGCTATGAAATATCTATTTGCATGTGCACATAATATTTCTTTCTCTTTTTTTCTGCCAGGCTTGATACACTTTTATATTGACTGTGGATGATAGGAGTTGTAATCTAATGCAGCCAGAGGGCACAAATGTGGGGAATGCAACATTCAGATATCAGGAATGTAGAAACTGTTGTGAAACATAGCATGGCAGTGGCGGTTTGTGGGGACTGGGAGAAGAGAAGTGTTTGTTGTGTACTGTACGTCTGGAGTAATACACTTGACTGTCTAAAGTATCCCCCTTCCCTGGAAGGCCATTAAGGCCAGGGTTTAAAATTACCTAGTGGCACCACTGTAAATAACACTCCACTGAATTTGTTGGAGGTGCTTCACATTGTTAATTTTTAACAGTAGGGATGTCTATGGGTGGTCTCTTGTGCTCTTTACTTTCGCTGCCACAAAGATTTCCTTTCACTAAAACAGAATGTACTCTTGGAAACTAGCTGACACAACTAAATTGAATTTGACCCCATACGAAGATCCTAATAAATAAGCCAACTGGCTCAGCACAATTCTCTAACCTACTTAACACGGTGGTTTTCTAAAGCCGACATTCAACGTTTTAAAAGGCAAAGGAGTGAGTGCTTTGAGTGACTTCCCAGCTTTCCTTTAGATTGAAAGAGAAGGAGTGCTCTTGTCCAGAAAGCAATACCGCTGTCTAATAGCTTGGAAAACACTTTTCAAAAAACAAAACAAAACCCAATAACATTTGTACAGCTGAACTTTTAAACTTAAATGTAAAGCTACTACTTTCATCTCGGAGCACTGAAAAGCACAAGATCTGATTTATGTTTGTTACTGTGGCAAATCAAGACGAGCATTAGAATAAAGCAAAACAAACTGAACAAAACAAGACAGCTTATTTTTGTTAAAAAAAACCTACATGAAAATTGGTGTCTAGGAATAAACCATCGGCAGAGCAAAGTAGCAACAGCAAGAAAAGGATAAAGTCTCTGGGTTAGGATCCCTCTTTTGACCTAGGCTACATCTGCAGTGTAGAAATAATCTGGTTTGATGCCACTTTAATGGCTCAGTGCTGTGGAATTCTGGTGCTACTACACTTAACAAAATTCCACAGCATTGAGTCACGGCAGTTAAAGTGGTGTCAAACCGGATTATTTCTGCATTGCAGATGCAGCCCAAGAGGCACTTGATCTAACCTTCATCTTGTCCAAATAATTATGACAGGAGTTTACACTCATTTGGCTTCTGGCTTTTCTCAGGGAGTTATATTTAGACAAATGACTTCAAAATATTCCCTTGCTAATTACTCTTTGGAACTTGCCAGGTCCATCCTGGCCATAGGCAGCCAAAAAAGAGTGGAAGGGGAGGAAAGAAACAAGAAGGCGTTATTAGGAGAGTTAACATTTAATTGTTTTTTACAGTCACACATGACAGGTCAGACCAGATGTTTCTGCTGCATCACTAAACACAGAATCATGTGGCCAACAAAAACAAGGAAGGACACACTGGATGTCTTCATAACTCAGGAAGATTATTTCATTTATAGCACAAATTCTTCTAGTTTTTTTAGGCACTATTATTGTTTTAGGGTTTTTTTTGTAATAGCTTCTGGCTTTACTGTTTTATGGAAACGGAGCAGTAGTTCAATAGCACAGAGGATAGTTCAGAACAGAGTAGGATTTCAGGATTTTGGGGGTAATTTTGTCTGTTTGTTTACACAACAAATGTACAGTTATTTTATAGGGGATCCAGATAAATTCCCTCCAGTTAGCACATCTGTTGTGTCAACAGGGTATTTCCACAGATTCAAAGTACAGAATTTATCTGGGGATGGACAGCAAACAGTAAGGCTTCCATTGCTACTCTGAATGTTAAATGGGAAGCAGATGTAAGAGGATCATAGGGTTCTTGATTTAAAGAAACCTGAGTTCTTGCAATTTTGGAGTTTATCATACTGCCCTTTTCCATCATCCCTCCCGACCTAGGCTCAGCATGAAAACTTTTAAGCATGGATTTTGTCACACGCCTTTGTGCCCAGGCCGGAGGCATCCTGTACCCGATCATGGCATCCCACACCTGATCTAGATTTCTCCCATTCTTTGCAAAGAACAGGAAAATCTAGAGTTGTATGCTTTTACTACCTTCCTGATTTGTTGTGGTTGTTGTGTGCCTTCAAGTCCTTTCCAATTTATGGCGACCCTAAGATGACCCTATCATGGGGTTTTCTTGGCAGGTTTCTTCAGAGGGGATTTGTCATTGCCATCTTCAGGCTGAGTGTGACTTGCCGAAGGTCACCCAGTGGAGTTACATGGCTGAGCTGGGATTCAAACCCTCGTTCCATGGTTCCTCTGGAACCAGTCCTGTTTGGCAGAAGCATTTACCCTTTTCACAGCTTAAGAAAGTTTGCACAGGGTGCATTTAATTGTCCGGTATTTGTCAAAAGTAACAAATGAAGTAGAGTGCAGTTAGTGAGTAGATTTCTCTCTTTAGTAAGCATTGTTGACCAGAAATCCTATACCTTGTCTTCCCTACTCCCTCCCCTCACCCTGGAATTATAAATATAGTGTCTGCCATGGAAAATCACTGCTTTTTCAATATTCTGATGCAGCTCCAATTTTCTCCTTTGCGACAATCATTCTCTTCCCAAATCTCTCACTCCTTCTCCCTTCACCTTTCTGTTTCTTAGTTCAAGCTGAAAATGAGATTTTATAGGCCTCCCATTTTGTTGCTCTTTTGAGATTAGTGGGATTGGAACGTCTTCTCTTAAGACCTTGATCAAAAAGAAAAGAGAAAAGGCCAGGCGACTGGAAGATGATACTTACAGAAAGCAAGAATAAGTAGTGGGAGTGGGATGGGGTGGATGCTCTGAAATAGATTAAAGATAATTTAGTTTTTGGTCAGTCTTTTCCAGATGTTACTTCAGAACCAATCTGGTGAAAAGGGAGGGAAGGAAATAGCTTTAGTGAGCTGTATATGATCTGCATAGTCTACTGCAACTTGCTCATGCTTCAAAAAAACATGACAGAAAGGTATATCTTTGAAAAAACATTTAGCAAGATTTTGGCTAAAAGTGCATGGTTATGTGTCATGTCTATGCCTCAGAGTAGGGAAATGTTTCAGAGGAATAATGCTCAGCTAAGTTTCAGTGTCCTTTGGACACTGTCCTGGTTACAGCTATTTCTGCCATTTTGTAATTTTTGCATTAATTCACAAACAAATAGTAGGCCCTCCATATTCACAGATTCTTTATCCACAGATTCAAGTATGGCTTGAAAATATTAAATATATATATATAAATTACACAAAACAAATCTAGATTTTTGCCATTTTATATAGGGGACACCATTTTACTACCAACTGTATTTAATGGAGGCCCAGGAACCAAAGTCCAACGGATACCAAGGGCCTGCTGTATTATTCGAGCATAAGGTAGAAGCACAGTTCCTAGAGCTGTAAATAAACAAATAAATAGCCTTTCCCTAGTTCTGGAAGTTCATAGCATTCGCTGTGATGTGGATACTCCAAAACAGCTGGAAGATTATTTAGTTTTTGATCTGTTTTTTCCAGATAATGTTTCAGAACCAGTGTGCCAAAAAATGAAACAAAAGATTAACGTTACTGAGCTGTTCTGTAAATACACTATACCAGAATTTTGGAGAATTTCTTCCTTTGCCTAATAGGCTTTACTAGTCTTAATATGCTTCCAGTGGCCCAATGTCTCTGTCCTTCTGCTTTCAGTGAAAATGCCTTTATAGTAACTGTGTTACATTGCATGGACACCTGTGAACTGGAGCATAGCTGACCTACTTTGGTAATGCTTCCAGATCGAAGATAATACTCTACTTAAATCTCTCTCTTTTAAATGGTATGTGTAATTTGTTCCCATTTGCAAGCTTTTGGAAATACTTAATATCAAATTTCAGTAGAATAGGAATGGATCATCCTGATTCAGAGCATTTTAACAAAAGATGCTTAATTGTTTTTTTAATCCTTTGCTTTCATAATATTACATTTACTTTTTCACTGTGCATACTCAAATATAAATACAGTATATTGTGCTCTTGCTTTTTTACGGTATAGAAAAAATCATCACTCCATGCAGCACGATATCCCATATGTTAGCTCTAAATACATGTAAGGCTAAACAGGGAAGATTTTCCACAGAACAGGAGTTTACAGACTGGAAAGACTCAGTGTGGTGTAGTAGTTTGGATGCTGGACCATGACTCTGGAGACCAGGGTTCTATTCCCCACTCTGCCGTGGAAACCCATTGGGGGTAACCTTGGGCAAGTCACATATTCTCAGCCCCATAAAACCCTTGATAGGTTTGGTTTAAAGTTGCTATAACTTGGAAATGACTTGAAGGCACACAACAACGTTTGGTAGGCCAGAAGGCATTTGCACTGAGCAGGATTGGTTTACATCTGGCCCTGTTCATTTTGTCCTTCTGCTCTTTGCTTCAGTCACTGCTAAAATATGGCCCCTGAGATCCTTCATAAACTAGAATGTAACCCTTAGGTTTGAAAGGAGCTCCCAGTTTCTGCTTTTGTCACACCACTTTTATCTATAGTGCAATAGCTGAGGAACTGTGCATTATGCAGCTTATGTGTTGCTTTGTACTCACAAGGTGTGTATGTGTGTGGGGATGCATAAGCATGAAGATCTGGTCCTACATCATGCTTATGCATGTGTGGAGGTCCTAAGCTGATTGAGGCTCATCCCTCAGCTTTTGATCTTTTTTGAACTTGAAGTGAGAAATCCAAATGGTATGCACACCTTCACATGCAGATTGAATTAAAAAAAATGAAATGCAGAGATGGAGCTTAGAGTCAGGAAGATGACAACCTGTTTCAATCTGCCACATGAAGCAGATTATTTCCCATTGTTTCAGGATCAGGCTGGCTCATTGGCTACATAACTAACATACCTTTCACTTGGGATCCCATCAAATATCAGAAATAAAAGCTGAAGTATTGTCCCCCTCTCATTGTTTGCTTCTTCTTCTTTTGACTTGAAAAGCACGATGTCTGTACCACACAGCTTCTCTTTTAGTTGATACCCTAGGGCAGAAACTAAAAATACACCCACTTTTTGTCGATAGTATGAAACTGGGTTCAATGCTTTTTGTACAATTCTGGCTGGCTGCAGGCACCAAGATTACAGAGTGTTCTTTTCTGAGGAAGCAGTTAGTAGCAGTCCAGCACGCAATCCATTTCATTTGTCCCGAGACACCCAGATCTATACATGGAAGCTAGCCCAGGGGCTTTCCTCTTGGCAGCTACTTTTCCAATCTATGTTCAATGTGCTTTCCAAAATCAGGCCAGAATTAATGCACTAGGCTCATTAAAGGAGGTATGGATAATTATTATATAGAAAGGGAAAATTCATCCAAGATTCTGTGAACTTTTTCAGAACAGAGCTTGGAATATTATTAGACACACAACTCCCCCTCCCCAACCAATTCATTTCTTGTTTACTTTCTTTTCTCCTCCTGATAACATGTTGCCATTACTGATTGCTCATTATTTTAAAAATAACATCTTTGAAGACATCTTAATACTGACTAACATGGTATGAATGTGTTAACTTTCTTTGTTGCTTCCTGTTGTGTGCCTTCAAGTTGTTTCCGACTTATGGCGACCCTATCATGGGGTTTTCTTGGTAAGTTTCTTCAAAGGGGGTTTGCCATTGCCATCCTCTAAGGCTGAGAGAGTGTGACTTGCCCATGGTCACCCAGTGGGTTTCATGGCCAAGCTGAGATTCAAACCCTGGTTTCAAGAGTTGTACTCCAACACGCAAACCACTATGCCATATTGGCTCCCTAACTTTCTTTAGTCAGTTTTAATTTTTAAAAAACACACTTTTTAAAAAAAAAAATAATGAGCAAATGTCCCCTGAAAAGCAAAATTTTAGAGTACTCTTAACATTTAAAAAGTAATGATGTTACTTATTGAAGATGGTTATCGAAGATGTCAACTAATTTTTAAAAATAACATTGCTATGCCCTTGTTGCTCCCATAAGTAACTCCTGCTTCAGTCAACTGACATGCTCTTTTAATCCCCTTTTTTCTGTGTTGCAGAGGAACAGCCTATGCTTTGTAAGGTCAGCTCTAATTATCTGGATCTATTCCAGTCCAAATTCTGGCCTGGTTTTGGGCCAGAAATAGCTTTTGTTCCCTGACATGCGACTCCTGCTTGCAGCTAGGTGCAGGGAGTCCAATCCTGATTATTCTCTTGGATCTTTTAGCAACTTACAATATCATCTACAATGGACTCTGGGCTGAGTCTGGAAGATAAGGCATTTCAATGACTCCAGTCCTTTCTTGAAGAATGGTTTCAGAAAATGGAAGTATTACAACATTGTGACCTGCATATCATTTAATGTCTGTATGATTACTTTTGGAAGAAGTCATCTGGAGGTTTGGGTTATTGCCACCAAAATGAAGATGATACCCATTTCTGAAAATATTAAACAGGTTTCTGCAGCCAAGCTTTGGATGAATGAGGGCAAACAAGCAGAAATATAGTCTAAAAGAGATGGAAGTACTATGGGTGGGGAATCCATTTGATCCAAATGGAGAGATACAATCCATTTTTCAGGTTGTTCTCCTCTTTACAAGACTTGGGCTACATCTACACTGCAGAAATAATGCAATTTGATACTGCATTAACTGCCTTGGCTCAGTGTTGTGGAATTATGAGATTTGTAGTTTTGTGCAATATTTAGCCTCTTCTGTCAGAGTACTTTGGTGCCACAATAAACTACAAATCCCAGGATGGCATAGCATGGAGCCATGACAATTAAAGTGGTGTCAAACTGCATTATTTCTGCAGTGCAGATGCCGCCCTGGTTAAGTGAAAGGCAGCCCTTTTTTCAAGACGAACTGATGTTTTGTCCAACCATGTAGTGCTCTAAATTTCTGATGTTAGTGACCTATCCAGCAGTCAGCAAATTACTGTTGTAGGGACTGGGTTCAACATCTTGGACCGTTCATTTAAAATTCAGACAAACCCAGAGCAGATTCATCTATCTCCACTGTCATAGAAGAGATCCGCTGCCACTGCCCTCCACTATGCCTAGGACTGAAATATGCTAGATTGTTGTAGAAGAGAGAGAAAACATTCTGTTCCACCTTTGTCAACTTCCAGCAGGCTAGTAAATGTTTTAGTAACCTAGTCACTTTAGTGGGTTTATTTTTATAAGGCTTCCTCAGTTTGAACTTGTGTGATGCTCTAGTTTCAAAACCCCAGTTGGAAAAGTTTAGGTTGGATTTAGAATTTTATGGGCTGGGTCATACTTACACTGTGGGACACACAAATGGTCACCTTGCCACACCAAGCATGGAGATGCATCCACTGCATTTCTGAATGATAAATGTACCAGATGGTTCTATAAGCAACTACAGTACATTTAAGCATATACTTAAGGTGCTGACGTTAATCTATATAAATATTTCTATCCACCCAATTTTTTTTAAAAAATATATTTTTCTCTTTATATCAGTGAGGACTTCTGGGCCAATAGAAGCAGCCTGATTACATCTTTTTGTGAAGATCTGCTAACACTGAGAGGTGAGTTGGTGTATTTTTGAGTATATACAACCCTGACAAAAGCATTGGAAGAAGCATAATTTACAATGACTATTTTCTCATGGTTGCAAAACTCTAAGGGAAAACAGGCATGTTCCCAAGACTATTTTTCTGATTTCTTCCATCAACAGCCATTTATTAAGCAACTTATTAATTTATTAAACATTTATTAAGCCTTTCATGATTCACTAGTCAAAAAACTAGTTTTTTAGTCATTAAAACATGAACAGTTTTCTTAGTTAATACTGCAAGAAGAGAAAGGTCGACAAATCTAAAAGTGGCATCTGCTTAAAATCCTTTATCATGCTAACAGTAGGAAGCAGATTGTTTTTTATTAATATTAGCTGGGATTTCCTTGGCTATGTAGCTGTTTTATATTTTATTATTTTTCTTCCTTCCTTCCTAAACTGCAATCATATAGACAATTTGATAGTATTTGGTGGGAACTGATAGTGCTGTCTTACCCTCTAGAGTTCAGATCTTGTGACTGGCTTGAATTATGATACTTTTCTAGATGGAAAGCATTTCCTGGCAGGCAAAGTTAAGAAATACTTGTGTACCTTGCCCCTCCTCCCCCACCTTCAAGTTGCCTACTGACTTATAAATGGTAACCCCATGAATTTCATAGGGTTTGCTTAGGCAAGGAATACTCAAAGGTAGTTTTGCCAGTTCCTTCTTCTGGGACTTGTTGGTGATCTACCATCCAAATACTAACTAGATCTGACTCTATTTAGCTTCCAAAATCAGATGAGATCTGGTGCCTTTAGGATATTTGGACCACCTCTAGCAATAATCCATGAATATACAATACTGTCTATAAAACAAAATTGTGCTCAGTTGTTACAAGTGATAATCTCCATATGGGTTTCAACCACAAGAAGGTACTTTCTGTGTAGGAAAGTCCCATAGCCATGCTGCTTGCACATACCTTGTATTCAGTGTCAAGTTGTAAATTGCCAGAGTTGTTTGTATTCTGGATTGCATCACTCTGTTTTCTTTGAATCTCTACTGGCTTCGAAGGGCCTGGTTATTAACAAAAGGGTGTAAATGGTTTGAAACTGGGATTTTTGAAGCATCTCCTTCCCTTTTCTCATAGCAAAAGAGGCCTTGCTCTACACAGAAGCTTTGGCAGAGGTACAATTGGCTAGGATATGGAACAGGGCCTTCTCAGATATCTCAGCCCAAATCCTGAACTCCTTCCTAAAAGAGGCACAGTAGATCACCTTACCTATCACTTTCAGCCAGGAGGTTAAAAAATCTATTCCACCAGTCCTCTGTTCAAAATTCTTTCTTGCTAAAACCCCCTCTGAACATATTTTGCCAAGAAACCCCATGATAGGATCACGATAAGTCAGAAATGATTTGAAGGCATGCAACAACAGCAACACATTTGTTTTCTACTTCAGTTATAATGCTTTTTGTATTTTCTGTTTATTCCATTTCAATCCCTCTTTTCTTCCAGTGAATGGCACTCCTCCTCCCTACTTTGTCTTTACAACCAGCTTGTGAATAAGATCCAATTTGAACCTGGATCTCTCCCAGTCTAACAACTGTAGAATACTACGCTCTCTTTTGTTTTTATATTGCATTATGTTAATATTGAAATATACCCTGGGGACCTCTTTGGACCCTGCCAAAAGGCAAGATTCAAATGATTTTATAAATAAATAAAATATGCAAGGCAGTGATCAGTTGTTAAGCAGCTGTCAGTTGTATTTATTACTAGTTCCTTTAGGTACTAAGGATGGTGATTTTTCCATGCAGTCTCCTGTGTCTGCTATAGGTGCTTCATCTTTTGTGTGTCATTCGCTTTTCTTCTTCTTTAATCTCCCCTCTTCTACTAATCCTTCCTATGCTAGTCTTTTCAGCATTTCTCCCATTCTTCTCTCTTAGTTCAGACCTACTTCCCAGTGTGCTTTTGTTCCCACCTTCAGTTTTTCTTGAGATGGTCCCTTTATTATACTGCCTTCTACAAAACAATTGACTCTGCAAATGGGCTTTAGATGGTTGCTAAATGGTTGCCATGATCATTAACAGAGCATCTGGAAATGTACAAAATAAAGTACAACGTATATCCCACTTTTCCTCTCAAAAACACTTTGGTGCAGTACTGTGTTCATGATTCCCATTTTACAGACTGGGATTTGTAAAATAAGTGAACAGCTTGGCCTAGCCTTACTGAATATTGATCAAATTGTCCACTGATGGAGCCGTGACTAGAACTTGGGTCTTTGCAGATTTCAAAATCAAGTAGTGACTTGTACCAAGTGTGAATGGTTGTCACAGATTTAGTACCATACACAGAATGCTGATGCCACCTGAAATCTGATGTTTTTCAGGAGAGTCAGTGCATACTCAAAACACAGATAAATCAAGTGCAAATATTTCACCATTCTAAGATCAATAGCATCCACTGGGGGACATCTTTTGAGACTGGGCCCATAGCTCCATAGCAGAACACATATTTTGCATTTAGGAAAAGCTATGCTGAATCTCTGGCATCTACAGTTTAGAGGATCAGCTGGTGGGTTGATTCTGAGAGCCATTTCGTATCAGAATCAGAGTAAATGTACCTGGCTGGATGAATCAATAGTCTGAACAGGATACAATAGGAGAGCTTTCCAAGTCTTTTTACACCGATACTAAGATCTTGTTCACTTGGACATAATAATCACTTCATAAATGCAAGATGAAGTCATAACTTGCATGTATGAATGGACCACCACCAGTATAAGACAACAGAAAGTTAGTTTAACTTTGCATCGCCTCAGATACTATAATTTTCATTGGCTGTAAGAATCCAATTATTTTGTTTTTTAAATGTTCTCATTTTAAAAGTTTTCTCCCCACTGGGTGGGTTGTGAAAATAAATGCACATTTTTCACTGTCTTCTACATTTTGTGCTTTTTGTAAAAAAAATTGTGCATTTGCAGAAATAAAAAAATTGGTTGAAAAACATTGTTTTTAAAATCAGTGATAGATTCTTATTCCAGAAATGTAATACAACCTCTCTTTTGGTTCCACAGAATTTCAAGTCTAGCTCTGAATGAGAAATTAACTTCCAAAATCAAATTCCATGAAGAGATAAAAGAGAATGATTTCTTCATGAGATGGTTCAAGGCTATTGATTTCTTAAATCAAAAGAGGTCTGTATTCCTATCAATGGAAATTCTGAACTGACCTTTCAAAGTAAATCACAGTATATTTTAAACAGACTTTGACATTTCAAGCTTGCATACTTACCTTTTGATAGGTGCTTTGAGAAATACAAACAAGGGATGCGGTGGTTTAGTAGTTAAGATGCCAGTTCTGACCATTAGAAGATTGGAAGGCTGGCAGTTCAAGGCCCGAGTACCACATGATGGGGTGAGCTCCTGTCATTAGTCCCAGCCTCTGCCAACCTAGCAGTTTGAAAGTGGATAAATAAATAAATAATAAATAATAAATAAAACTTTTATTTATATCCCGCTTTTCTGTTACAAGACAATCAAAGCAATTCACAACATATTAAAATCCACATTTACAAACTTATGTCCCAAATTCCCCCCCTTAAAACAAGATTAAACATGTACAATTAAAATATCTATTAAAAGCACAATTAAAAAACACAATAAAAATATAACAAGGACAGAGAGGTGGGCTAATCCATGATGTGGGGGGCAGTCATTCTGTGGCCAGGCACTTTATTCAGGAAAGGCCTGCCAGAAGAGATCCATCTTGACAGCTTTTTTAAAGCTGTCTAAGCTGGCAATTTGACGGATCTCGTCTGGCAGACCGTTCCATAGTTTGGGAGCAATTGCAGAGAAGGCCCTCTGGGAGGTAGCAGTTAGTCTGGTTTTTAAAGGCTGCAATAGATTCCTCCCAGAGGACCTGAGTGTGTGGGGCGGATTATATGGAAGCAGGCGATCCCTCAAATAGGTTGGACCCAAGCCATGTAGGGCTTTAAAGGTTATAATCAACACCTTGTACTGTGCCTGGAAACTAATAGGCAGCCAGTGAAGAGATTTTAAGATGGGTGTAATTCTGTCACTCCTAGTTTTTCTGGCGACCAGCCTGGCTGCCATATTTTGCACTAGTTGAAGTTTCCGGACTAGGCATAAGGGTAGCCCCATGTAGAGTGCATTACAGAAATCAAGTCGTGAAATTACCAGTGAATGCACAACAGTTTCTAGGTCCTTTACTTCCAGGAAAGGGCGCAGCTGGCGTATCAGCCGAAGCTGATAGCAGGCACTCCTGATTGTCGCATTCAACTGATTTCTCATGTGAAGCGATGGGTCTAGGAGCACCCCCAGACTGCGAACACAGTCCTTTGTGGAGAGCGTGACCCCATCTAGGACTGGAGGTTGGACATCCTGTTTTGGACATCCTGTATAACATATCTTTGTTCTTTGTTTATTGTGCACTGCTTTGACCACCATTTGTATTATTGTTATTTCTTCAGCTAACATAAACCACATAATTAGTAACAAATGCTATCAGATGCATCAGGAAAAGGTCTGTTCAGCTGGAAATCAGGGTATAAGGAAGGTGACACTTCCTGCTTCTAACCATCAATCAAACCTCTAACAATCTGCAACAATCAGAAGCAGGATCCCATTCAATTCCTCATCACAGCCTTGCTTACTGGTAGAGATGGAAATGTCATCCTTCTTGTTCTCCAATCAGCAGCTGAAAAGAATGTCTTCACTTGCTGTGGCTGCTAGCTTCTAAGATGGCTGAGGGTCATTTATAATTTTAACAATACTGTCATAGAATCATAGAGTTGGAAGATACCACAATTATTACTATTCTTACTGAATATGGAGCAATTATGGATTCATAACTCTAAGGGGTGAAACAGATGGGAAAAATATAGTGTTTTCCAGCTACTTTGGAAGGCAGGGCATTTAGATGACGCCTCGAAAGCAGCTGGAAAGTGGACCAAAGCCATGCTCTGGGGCTAAAAACTGGAGCAAAAAGAAGCTGGGAGAGTCCAGCTCAAGGTGGAAAATGCACCTCTTTGCAGCTGCATATAAATACCCCAACAAGAGTGTGGGGCTGTGGCAAAGCAAAGAAATGAAAGTGCAACAACTCGAATGGATGTACACTTGTCCATTCATATTTGCTGCTTTGACTTTTCCGGATTTGCTTAATATTTTCTCTCTAGGAATAACTTGGTCCTCCAACGCGACTCTGTGGTCACATTTAACCAAAAGTCACACTGAAAGACCTAGAGATTCCTAGACAGAACAGTTCACTAGGATTTGTAGCTCCTCTGGTGCAATTCTATGGTCAATGTCTGGCAGATATTGACCACAGAGTTGCATTGGAAGACCTAGAGATTCCTAGAGAAGTGTTCTCTCAGGTAAAACCATAACGTTTTTGTTATTTGCGGTTTTTCCACATTCAGGGAGGTCCTGTGCCCCTAACCCCAGCGAATGTGGAGGGACAAATGTATTTACAACATACACAAACCAGACAGTCTAAATGGGGAACATGGGTTGAAGGGGAGTGAAGGGGGCATGTGGGGGGCTCCATGATTGTGCTTTGACAATGGATCACACACACTGATGCCCTGATGCCCTTAACTAATGGAGAATTGCAGGTGTGACTATGCGGTTAATCAAAGGGGCGCCCATGCAATGGGATGGCCTCGGGGTGGATGTGAGAGGCACTTGGTCACAGGTGGTGTGTTTGTGCATTGGTGTGAATGTACAGTGGGGATGTGACAACAACAAAATTACCCACTGGCGTGGCTTGATGCCATACCATGCAGTTCACATGTGCTTATTGGCCCACCTTGGGAGCGGGCTCTGCAGGCAGCAGGGGTTTGACCTGATTTTGGAAAAAGCAGGAGGCAGCTGCTTTTTCTTGCCCATCTGTTCCACCCCAGGTTTCAAAACTGTAAATGCAATACAGAAATATGGGGGTGGCATGGAATTTTACATTTCACTTTAATTCTATTCTTTACAAAAATCCTTAAGATTTGAAAAAAATCTGGTGGCTGTGTTGACTTTCTTGTTTGGGACAACAATTTTTGAAGTATTATGTTTCTTCTTCACATATCCAGCTGCCATTCCTAAGTATATGGTAATCAAGTGGACAAAAGCCAGGGTGACATAGAGGTTAGATGCTATTTCTGGATGTGTGACGGCTAGGTTCAAATGTTGGATCTGTTCAGCCACAAAGCTCACTGAGTGATCTTGGGACAATCACTTTTTTGCCTAGCAAATCTGATTATGCTGTGAAACTAAAATACAGGAAGAAAAGTTCATGCATGCCATTTTAAACTTCTTTTTAACATTCAGGTAAAAATGGAAGTAAATAAAACCAAACAATTGAGGAGATATATATGATTGGCAACCCCTTTAATATTTCACACTGAGTTATAGATACAATGGGCTTTTGTTATCCTCTGGGGTTCGGTTCCAGGACCCCCGTGGATAACAAAATCCGTGGATGCTCGAATCCCATTAAATACAATGGCATAGCAAAATGATGTTCTTTATATAAAATGGAAATATCAAGTTTTGCTATTTGGAATTTATACTTTTTTTGGAATATTTTCAAGCCTTGGATGCTTGAATCCGTGGATAAAAAATCCATGGATAAGGAGAACCAACTGTACATGTTGGTGTTATCTAGGTAAGTTGTTAGACATCTCTTTCAAAGGGTAGTGTTTCATTTCTGTTTATTACTTCATAGATGTTAATGTATTATTTCAGAAAGATTTTCAGAATCTTCTGTGATTTTATTACCTTTCGATAATAAATTACTTTTTAATGGTGTAGCAGATTTTCATTTCTCTGGTTAATTCATGCCATAAGTCTATATATTCTCTCTTCCATCCTCCTCCATTACATTTTTTTAAAAAGAGGAATTTAGGAAACTGACATCGTTTATTAGGCCTTAATTTGTAAAATTAGCTCTAGTCCCCATAATTTAATGCTTCTAATGATTTTTCTGACACATACATTTTGGCGTCAAGATCTAGTTCTATAATTTTTCATTCTGATGTAGCCAAGTACATAACGCAAGACCCTCCGGATGATATAATTATTATGATAGCTTTCATTCCAGTAGCTGGGAGAGTTTCAAGAAATCCTCATATCTGTTATCAGAGCACATGTGTCATGTTGGGTAGTTTTCTTTCAAAAGATAGGAGGAGGTTGTGTTTCTTGATGGGAGAGATCTTGTCATGAAGCTATGGGCATTCTATGAAAGGGGATGTATGAGAAATTCTCAGTGAAAGATGTCCTCTCCCTCCAATCACCTCCCCCCAAATAACAGCTATATCAATTCTGTAACTTCCAGGAACAAGCATGAACCTCGACACAATTGTGCTCAGAGATCTGTACACTTCTCATGTGCTATGAAGAATGAAAATAGAATAGTACCTGGTGACACTTGCACATTTTAAAAATGTGCCAAGAAAAATGTTCTAAGTAGAACACAGGCATGCCTTAGTCAGTGGGTGCATGTATCTATAAATTTGGTCACTTTTAAAAATACATACACCAAAATACATAACAGAAATGGGGTGGAATGAGTTTGGCAACTGAAAAATGAGAAGCTCTACAAGATCATGTTTGACACATCTGACCTTCCCTATCTGTGACTATACTGGTAGTTAATGAAAAAGGAATGAGATTTGGCACACCTTAATACTCAACATATGGACCACAGGAGTGAGCTCTATAAATCTCTGATGCACACATGGAGCTCTTTTGTCTTATACTTTTCATTAGAAAAATATAAGCTTGAGAATATACAGCATGCAAAGTGGTGGTGGTGGTGGTGATGATGATGATGATGATGATATTGTACCATCAATGTGTACGATCTAAAACTATATGTCTAAACACACACACATACAGGGAAAGAAGTAATTATAAAACATAAAACTGTGCAGTGCCATTGAAGACACATTATACAGAGAAAATGTAAAAGATATAATATATAATACAATATAATATATAACATGCATGCAATCAAAATGTACAAGATTATAAAACAATATCAAACTAAAATTATAAAAGCTTTGGAAAACAAAAAAGTTTTCAGTTGAGCTTTAAAAGCAATGAGGGAAGGAGCAGTATGCAAACGTTCAGAGAGGCAATTCCAAGAGTATGGGACAAGGTGGGAGAAAGGATAAAACTGAACCAAGGAAGTTGAAACCCTTGGTTGGGTGAGAAGCCTGCAGTTCCTGGCATGCAGAGCTCAAGCAGGCTGGTAAAAAGAAACAAGGGTTGAAAGATATGGGGGAGCTAGGTTGTTCAGGGGTTTGCAAGTTAAAATAAACTTATATAAACTGAACAAACTGAACAAACATCAAAACTAAAATGGTCAAAATGTCAAGCTCAGAATATAATTTTAACAGCAGAATGGAAACCAGAGGACTAAGGTGAAAAAAATGGAAGACCAGACAAAAGAAGATTACAGCAATCAAGGTGGACAATGACTAAAGCATGAACTAAGGTCTTAGTGGAGGAAGGAGAAAGAAAGATGTTGGCAAAGTTATAGAGAAAAAATTGACATGACTTTGCTACAGCCTCAATGTGAGGAAGAAAAAACACCATCTCAAATGAATGTAATTCCCTCTTATCTGCTTTCCTTAGTGCAGTTCTCGTATTCATACATAGTGATGGGAATACAAAGGCTTGTATGACTCAAACTTTAGTGTTTGGTTGTATATCTTTATTCTTTATGACCTTGTCTAGTGCCTTCATAACTGCCCTCCCCAGACCTAGTCTTCTTCTGCAGTCTCCATTCCAATCAGTGTTTGATCCTAGATACAGGGCCTCTTTAACTATTTCAATTTCCTTATTGTCTAGGTTGAATTTATGTAGTTCCTCCATTGTCATTATTTTTGTTTTCTTTATGTTCAGCATTAAGCCTGCCTTTGCACTTTCTTATTTTACCTTCCTTAGTTATTGCTCCAAGTCTGTGATGCTTTCTGCTAGTAGTATGGTGTCGTCCACATATCTTAGATTGTTGATGTTCCTTCATCTTATCTTCATTTCTCTTTCTTCTAAGTGTAATCCTGCTCTTCTTATAATAATCTCTGCATACAAGTTGAACAAATAGGATGATAAGAATGCAGCCTTGCCTGACGTTTTTACCAATTGGGAACAATTCTGTTTCTTCATGTTCTGTTTTAATAGTAGCCTCCTGTCCTAAGTACAGATTTGTCATCAGGACTATCAGATGAAAAGTCTAACAATGGGAATTTCTTGTAATGTGAGTGAAGATTATTAAAAAACAAATAGGAAAGTTGTGGGGTTGTAAAATATACAACCTGAATTTTCTTCTGCCTGAGAAGAAATGTGTGAAATATAGCTTTCTCTGTCTTAAAATAGATTGTAAACCACATGAAGCTCTCTTAACTCTGCAGAGTGATAACAACAAAATAAGAATTAATACCCCAACAACCATCTATATTTGGCCACATGATCACATATGAAATAAATAAAATGCAAGATAAGATGGTCAATATGAGTTGGATGTTATAATTAGGCAGAAAAGTATTGGGCTGCAAAATGTAAAATGAGTAGCACTTGCCTGTTCGCATGGATATGTCCTTGTGCAGATGGGAACAGTGAGAACATGAACATCCCATACCCTCCATACGAAAACCAGGACACATGTGGCCAAACACATAGTAATAATAATAATAATAATAATAATAATAATAATAATAATAATAATATGTTTTATTTATATACCGCTATTCCAAAGATCATAGTGGTGAACAGCAAGTAAGCTAATTAGCAAGTAAGCTAATTTGCCCCCAACAGTCTGGGTACTTATTTTAGCGACCTCGGAAGGATGCAAGCCTGAGTCGAGCTTGAGCCCTTTTGCTGGTCTTGAACTCACAACCTTGTGGTTTTGAGTGAATGGCTGCAGTACAGGCATTTAACCACTGCACCACCAGGGCGCAGTGGTTAAATACTCCATAAGAGTATGATCAACATGACAATGTTATTAACAAAGAAGAACACACAAGCTAGGGGAGACTGCAATAATTTCCTTTGGCCTGAGACTACTGGGAAGGGCAAGATTATGTCCCTTTCCTCTCTTCTGTTGAGTTAATTGAATACAAACTACTTCTGCACTTTTAAGTCAGTTTGCAGCAATTGGATTAAGCTGAGGACAAGGGGAGGAAGTGGGAGGAAGAAGAGAAATTAGAGTGGAAGAAGGTTAGTCAGGGGTGTCCCTACCAAACTGGGACAGTTGGAGCATATCGCATCATGAAGAAAACAGTTTGCTGGTACTGTTGGTTCTTCCTCTTCCTCTTCTCTACAGTTTCTAATTGCAGAAAGCAGAAGATATATCTGTTTTTCATTTTCAGTGATGTGTTGCTGTGTGAGCACATAGATAAGAGGGCCTGCTGTTGCTTTCTCTGTCTTCCAAGCCCCCAGACCTTTTCCAACGGTGTTAGTAATATTCCCTCTGCAAACCTCTGTTCTTCAGGAAGCATAACAGGCATCCTTTCCCTTCTATCCCCAACTTGTCTCTTCTCATGTCTCTCTTCAAAAACTCAGCTCTATCTCTTTTGCCCAGCTGCAAGCATCTCCTACCTGACAAAAGAAGATACCTTTGATAGCCAGGCAGAGCTAGAAAGTTGAAACACATGTTCAGTTCAGATACCAACAAACTTTAATTTGCATCAGTTCATTAGCAATGCTTTTACATTGCAAAAGGAAAGCTGAACTGGAAAATAATTGGATAGAAAATACCCCAGCATAAGGAGAGGTGGGGGAGAAAAAGAGGAAAACTGAGAGGGGAAAAATAAGAGCAAAACAACTTTTACTGGGAACACTAAGCCAGGCATTCATCTTTACTCCAGCCCTTGGCTGAACCCTGATGGGAAAGGGCATATAATTTAAAATGTATGTTGCAGTATACAGTTCCAAGCATTAAATAAGATTTTTAATTTTTTTTTAGCACGTTGAAGTTTGCAACTAGTATCAGATGGAAAGGGATCCTGAGTTTCAAGAGAATGACTGTTACATAAAAAACCTTGGACCAAAGATGGGGACAAAATTGGAGGAATTATAAGAAGAAGATTTCACTTGTGACCAAAAAATTCTATGCAGGGTTTCTCTTTGGAAAGGCCAAATCATAGTTTACTGTGACAACTGGGTAACAATGATTAGTGCTAACCAGGAAACTCCCTTGAACTACAGTATGCAAACCAATTTCAAATCATACTTGGATGCAGTTCCTATTTATTAGTAATGATAATTTGTATGACTTTGATTGCCTAGTAAATTATGGCTTTAATTTGTGGATTAGAAATCAGATGTGGGGAGAATGATGGGAAGAAGGAATAGGCATAAAAATAAGGGGAAAGGGATGGGAAGTGGAAGGATGACCATGTGCACACCCAAGGTGTTTACATTTGTCAACTAAGATTTGAATCCAGGTCAGTGGGTAGGACGGGCAAGTGGGTTCTGAATGAAAGTGCAAATTGGTTAAGTTCCCTTGACAGAGGTTATCCTAAAAGCTCTCCATAAATAATATCATGACTTGGTACCAATAGTGGTTTTGTGTCATCACTGGGGGAACCATCTTCAACCTGTATTGCATGGTGAAGTGAAAGTGCTGTAATGTCCATTTCATGGCAAATGATTGCCAAAATAGAGAGACAGAAAATTGCGTTAAATTCCAAGGGGGGAAAAAGCATTAATCTTTAAGAATTCTGCCTTTCAGGAGTTAAGTTAATAATACCAATATTACACATTATGTGCTGTATACAGCCCCAGACTTCTGTTTGTATTTAGACAAAAAGACACAATCGGGTAGGACACAATCTCTTCTCTTAACTACAGCTACCTAGTCACCCAAGAAACCTACTCTAGAGTGCTAGAAAACTGTTTGATGCATGTTTTGAGGGCTGGAAAAGGTTGCTGGGAGAGATGGACCCAAAATTCCACCTCTATCATAAGTGTAACTGTTGGACTTAGATCATTGCTTTATAAATGTGTATAAATACAATGAATTGCAACTGATTTTTTTTATCATTTGGGGGAAGGAGACTCTTGAGAGATATGTAGGGCTAAAGCTGAGTGTATTTGCAAATCATTTTCCTTGTGTCTCAGCCTCTTTTGTCTCCCTTCCACTCGCTTATCAATGGTGAGAGCTGTTTGTAAAGTTCTTTGAACAAGGGCTTTCAAAGAGCTGAGCAGCTCTGTTCTTCAAACAGCTTTATAAAGAGATTTTGATGCAAGGCATCAATACATGTCAGCTTTGCCAAGTTATCATTCATCTCTTTGTAGTTTTATTAGGAAATAATATATCCCCCCCAGTGTGGCTCATACTGTTGTTTCAGTGTTTTAAGTTTGATCTGCCCACAGAAAGGTCTGCCACAAAACAGCACTGTTACTAGTTGTGGGTTAAGAGAGTCATAATTGAAAAAGTTCAAGATTTGGTTTTCTGATTCCAATTTGCCATCTGTCTCTCTCCTCCCTCCCTCCAACTCACTTCATACCTTTGAAATATTAAAAAAAGAAAGAGAGGAGGAAATGCCCTTATTGCTTCTGTCAGCGCTTGCTTTTGTAGGTATTTGAAAATTTTACTACACTTTTTGTAGCAGTGCTTACTGCTAATAATGAGATACAGTGGTGCCTCGGGATACGAAATGATCGGGTTACGAAATTTCCGGGATACGAAAAAGTTGGATTGGCAAAAACTGTTTTGGGTTACGAAATATTTTTCGGGTTACAAAATTCATTTCGGCGCGAAATTCAAATGCTGCAAAGTGCAGCTATAGGCTTTCCAGTGCTAACGAAAAAGTGTTTCGGGTTACGAAATTTTCGGGTTACGAAAGGAATGGTGGAACGAATTAATTTCGTAACCCGAGGCACCACTGTATTGTATCGTCTGGCCAATGTGTTCTTTTATATGTGTGTCTGTTACAAAAGAATTTGCATTTGGATCAATTGTTCAATAGTAAGTCAACATTTATAGAAACACCGTGATTCAACAAATCGTTCCTAGGTGGAACTAGCCAGGTGAATTTTCTAGCTGTATCTGTTTTAACCTTTGTAAAAATCTTACCACACTAGATAAATGCCGCTCAGAAACGGGATTCAAAAGTAAGAGTAACTGTATACAGTTGGTGCAAACATCCCATATTTGCAGGTTTTTTTCTACTTTTAAATCCTGTTGCTGAGTGAGACTCATCTAGTGTGATAAGGCTCTAAGTCACCTTGAGTTTTGGACTGAGAAAAAGGAGATGGGAGTAAGAGGAGGAGGACAATGACAACGACGTAAGCCAAAATTTACAAAATCTGCAAAAGCACACAAATTATCAAACCTGTTTAGTGCAGACTTGTACCCACTTTCATACCTTCCAGAATTTCACAGATGAAAACTGGGTTGTGTGTTGGCAAGCAGCTTCAGAGTGTGATCAAGATGGCAAACCTTATTAAGGAGTAAGAACAAACTAGGAGAGGCTGTGGAAGTTTGTTATTCATTGAGCCTAATGGGAAGGATAAAAATCTGTCCCTTCTCTCTTCTCCCCACTGCTGAGCTGAGGGCAAACTACTTTTGCACTCTGAGCTCATGTTTGAGCGGAGGAGGAAAGTGAAAGCGGGACATTTTAAAAGCAGCTGAAGAAGTGGGACAACTGAGAATTAATCAGGATGGTCCCTGCCAAATAGGGACAGTTGAAAGGTATGCACTTATCTTTCCATATGTGCAACTGACTCTGTGGAACTTACTCCTGAATAAATATATATATAGTCGCACCAAATTAAGTTTGGAGGAGTATATAACTCGCAGCCTAAGCTTGGCCTCAATGCATACACTCACAGCTCAAATCTTAGCTGTCGAATGCAATACTCATGGCCTCTAGCTGCCAGGTGTGTGGATTCAAAGGATATGAACAGGTGAAATAATCATTCAGTTTTGGTCTCAAGAAGGTTATTTATTTAAGAAAATGAGACAGAAAGAAGTATAAAAAGCATAGATTAAACATAAAGAACAAAGGAAAACAAACCATACATAAACAACTAAATGCAAGTAACATAAAGGAAAAGGAAAACAAGCACATACTCTAGCTTCGCACAAGTTAACCTGTCAAGAGGAAAGAAACACATCGTCTGCCCAGCAGTATGCCATGGCAGAGCACTCACACACACAAAGTGTCCACACTACATGCTTGTCTGCAAGGCAAAAATCTTTTGTTATCTACTATCTTATATTGTTGCTTTTTCCCCCTACCAACTTAACATATACTACACCATCATGTATCCTACAGAGTCTGTGCCAAGGAAAGTGGGAAAAGATGTTCCCATGCCCTCTCAACAAGTTATTTTATCCAATCTCCAGGTACTGGGATGAACTGGAAACAGCTTATCATTTAGCTCTGGAATGCCATCCCTCCTCTTTCCTTGACCCATTCTCACAACAAGGCCTATACATTTTTACTATTAAATAAAGCCTGAACCACACTTCTGTTAAAGCTACAAACCCCAGGGATGCCAAACCCCTCCCACTTAATCCAGGATAATTGATATCAGGGTTCTCTCTGAGTTTTTAAAAAAGATCCATATCATCATTAGTATGAATAACCGATGTGAGTAGATCCAAATATCCTGAACAGACCCGAGATAAAGTGCTGCATGCCTTGAAATGTTCCAAATGCATTTGCATCATCACGTCCATCTTTATTTGAATGTTTACATGTGTGACCAACCAAACTTGCAGAGATGGGCAACAATGCAGTTCCATAATGTGAATAATAAACTTGGAATGCGTGAGTGAAATGATTTGCATTGTCACGCTAAAAAAAACCCCGATGTCTGAATAACCCCCATGGCTTTGTGAGAGAGAAATTCATAGCTGAAGAGAATTCTAGAGTCTCTATACCAGATAATGGAAAAGTTCTGCATGCTCCCATGTTTTTAGAAATTTCAGCTTTTGAAGGTGTAACTTTCTCTGAAATCTGTCAGCTATTTACAAACATGCATTCACTGGAGTTTTGTCCCCTTTTTCATTTGATCTGCTTGCTGCAATCCTCCTCCCCTCTTTGTCTCCCTTACCCATGGGAGATAGAGCTTAGTTGCCCTGGGATCTTGGGACAAGAGAAAAGCATCATGAGGTTAAGTCTCTTTTTCAAGGCGTGAAAGTAAGCAAAAGGGGGAAGAAAGTTGGGGACATATTTTGGGGCAGGAGGGCTACAGAGCTTGGGAGCTGATTATCATGAGTTTTCCAGGGTCGATTCACACTAAACAATTATAACACTATTATTTCAATGGTTCGATCCTATGAAATCTTGAGACTGTCCATTTAGGGAAGGGCACCAGAGCAAATTACAAATTTCTGGATTCCATAGGAGGGAATTATGGCAGTTAAAATGGAATAATAGTGCTATGATCTTGTGGTATTCATTGAGCCATTTAGTGCAAACCATTACTTGCAAATTTCACCATACAGAAACACTAGTCCAGCCTTGTGCTAACTTTTAAAAAAAATGTATGAACATGTACTACAATGTCCATGCTACAATTTATTTATTTATTTGATTTGGTTTATATTCTACCTTCCCCATTATGAGACCTGAGGCAGCTTACACCAAATTCAATCAAAATGCAGGTAAAATCTTATTAATACAAAAATTATTTTGTACTGCGTTACACTAAATTTATTCCTTATTATTGCCAGCTACTTGGAGTCCAATATTTTGGGAGAAAGGCAGAGGTGCAAATTAAAAAAATAAATAATGAAATGTGATTTATTGTAGTCAAATCTATGCATGCAAATTCATGATAGGGATAAATCATAAATGCAGATTATGCATCAGAGTCCTGAAACACTAAAAATGCAATAAAGGAAAAGAAAGGGAGATGCCAAAGACATTCTTTGGTCAGTACCTCATTTAACAATTGTCCCTGAGGAAAGAAGCAAAGTACTGTGCCAACTGTGCAGTGGAAGAATTTAGATAATTTGGATCAGTGAAAACTAATTGGAAAGAAATTAAACAAAGGGTTTCCACATTCTGTACAATTCTTTACATTCTGATATTAAACTTGATACAGTGTGATTTAAATTACAGGCTTAAACTGGCTTAACTATCATGAATTCACAGTGAGCTCATATACTTCAACAGTTGGTTTCCTTAGGGACATGGTAGTTAATCCAGTTTCAGTCTCATTTGAGTGTATGGTCTAAATATACTCAAAGGAATATTCCACATAATTCATTTTAGTTGCTTAGAAACACAGGTCCAAGTTTGGTTAGAAACAACAGTTTTACCACCCATCTCCCAATGCAACTGTGCCTGATAATTGAGTTTCCTGCTTAGTGATACATGTGGCCAAGCTATCCCAAGGCAAGAGAGTTAACTCCAAGGAAATTTGGCCATTTGCATAGGGCTGAAAGTCTGCACAAGTGGAGCACCACAATTCTCATAATCCCTTATCATTAGCTATGCTTGCAGACATTTATGGGGATTGGAAACCCACATTTCTAAAAAATGGTGTGAACTTTTTTTGTGTTTGAATTGATTAGGGTGGCAGGGGGAAAACAAATGCAGAATCAATTATTTATTGGGATATATATATATATATATATTCTTACCATTGATTTTTATTTGTAAAGAAGAAACTGGTAAGTGGCTGAAATTTAGGAGTAACTATGGAGTTTATCACCCGGGAGGAACTTCTCTTAATTTTGAATGAAAAGAAAGTGGGGCCAGAATGCATTCATGTGAATTCGCTAGTTCAGTGAATTTACATGAATGCGAATT
>NC_056525.1:173511231-173515736 GCF_019175285.1 Sceloporus undulatus
AATAATAATAATAATAATAATAATAATAATAATAATAATAATAATAATAAAATATTTATTTATATTCTGCTTTTTCCTCATGGAATCAAAGTGGATTACAAAAGAAAGGTATCGAATACAAAAATTATATCTTCCCCACCAATTGTAGCATAACATACATAATAACAATAAAATAATTATACAAAAAGCAGAAACACATAATAAAGAAAACAACAAACATAAGCCAACGTACATAACATAGCATAATGCCTAATAAAGATACAAAATCCAAAATCTAAAATACACAACATGGTGATAATTAAGGCATGATATCTAGATAGCAATTCCTGACATTCCCCTGGCATAACAGAAAGACAATACAATAATGCAATACAGGAATAAAACAATAACAAGAAGAGAACATGGTCCCTTTACTCCCACAAACATTATATAAAAATAGCAAATGCAACTCTAATGAAATGCAATACAATACAATATAATACAACTCTAATACAATACAACACAATACACATAGTTCCCCTCCCCCTTCACATGTACAACAAAAACTCCAAATATAACAATGACAAAACAAAAAATAAATAATTAAAACCAATTAGTCAAACATTCAAAACAATCAACCTCCACCTGAGCCCTTCGGTGCCTTTTGAGGCTCTAGGGTGAGTCCCTCTTCCACAGGCACACTTCCCCTCAAACAGCTGGGCTGGAGTGATGTTCCTGGGCTCAAATTGCGTTCGAACTGACTTCCCATTGCCTGAAAATAGTTTGCCATTGCCCAAAATTGTGTGTGATCACCTCTCATGCAATAACGTGAAACCCCATGATTGCATTTGGACTGACTTCCCATTGCCCGAAATTGCGTGTGGTTGTCTATCATACAATAACGTTAAATCCCATGATTGTGTTCAGATTGCCATTGGATTATACTTCCAATTTCCCTTGTCTGATAACGTCCTATATACAGTTGTGCACATGTCTATACTGCAGGTTTGGTTCTGTGTGAATTCGGAAACAAAAAATGATTCTGGAGAACTAGAATCTCCCCTCCTGATGCAGGAGCTTTAAGATACTTTCCTTTCCTGACGTGTAATTTCCAGTACGTGTTCTTTTCCTAATAACCTGTGCATTTATATGTGTTCTAGAATCTTTCCTGCCCCTGTCCTGTTTGGCGTTTCTTTCTATGTTCTTCCACAGACCAACTGCCTTTTACAATTTAATAAATTAATATGTTTGTTTAGTCAGAAGACATGCTTGTTTCCCCATCTGTCAGGTGAGGGGTTAAGTATCTACTCAGGATTGTTTTTGTCAAAGGAATTTCCTCTAGACCTGATGCTTTCTTTACAAAGTGCATTTGAAAACCTCCTGCAGCTATTGAGTTTTTATATATGTGCCGCAGATATAAATGAAAAAAAAAAAAAAACTTGGAGTGAAATCACTCACCTCTCAGAGAGGCCATTTATATTCCCCTCGGCTAGCAGGGCTGCTTTGATTACGTAATGACAGCTGGGTAGATATATGGACTATGGCAATGGGCTGGCAGCCACTTCATTGTCAATTTCTCTTTGTTCTCTTTAGAAAGGCAAAACACAATGGAGAGGGTTTGATCCACATGTCAGACATATGAGACACAAAAGGATGATGGGAGCTGACTGCACTGCACAATCAAAGTGTCACCAGGAATTGCTGTATTTCAGTCATACATAACAATGGCTGGGTGGCCAGTGGTTGTGTCAGTCATAATTAGGTGTTAGCACTTAAAATCACAGCCAAGTCCCATTGGTATCGTGATCGATAGACAGAGGAACAACTGTAGCAGAGGTATAGTCTCACTATCACTCTCGAGAAGCCCCACAGATTAACCAAACTATTAACGCTTCAGTTTTTGGCAATAACTCAACATTCAGAACTGTTCTCCTTCCAACTAAAACTTCTGTATTCTGCTTTAAACTGTAGCACAACCACTTTACGGACTTTTCGTTTTTTTTATCCTTCATCATATTTAAGACCATCTGAGTCCATTCATAAAAGGACATTTGGGGTATTGTTGCTACATACGCAACACAATGCTGGACTATGTACAAAGCTAAATTTAGATTACACTCTACTACCTGAAATGCCTCTGTTCTGTGCCTAATAAACCCAAAGGGGGCATGGGTAGAGTTGCCATGTGCCAGCCTCTCAAATCCAATGTGCACGTTAGGCATACTGTATTATTATAATTATGCCTATTGTTGTTGCATTCTAATTATGCAGATTTAGCAGAGTAATAATTGTAATTTTTTTCTACCACCATATTTCACCTTTTTTTATAGTAACTTCTCTCATGAGAGAACTAATAAAGAGTCTAATATGCTAGGTTTGGAACAAAATCAAATGCCTCTTTAGTCATGGGGCCATATGACCTTGGGTTATCCCTACTGCTTAGCAAGTCTACCTTACATGGTTGTTGTGGGAATTAATAGCTAAATACTAATATTACCATGCACATTACTGGGGAGATGGTGGTAGTGGCAATAATAATACAATAATAATGTCAGCATGGCATTTTTTGCTGGTCTTTATTTCCTTTTTTCTTTTTTTACTGATAGGAAAAGGGTAGAGATCCAGGAGAAAATACAGAGGAAAGTAAGGACAAATAGGCCGCACTTCTTTCCCTTGCACTTTGTCTCATCTAATAGCTGTTTCTTTTGTTTCCTTGCACCCTTCCACTGCAACTCCCATGCTTTTTTCCCCCATTTCCCTCTTCATCGCTTTTTGTGCCTTCACAATGCCTCTTTCCCTTTCTCCTCAGCTGTAGGTTTCTCTCTTTGTTGCCTCACTTTATACTTTTGACATGCTCCACTCCTTTGCTTCCTGCATTTTGACACTTACACCTCCCTTACATTTTTGCCATAACTTATGCCACCATGCTCTCCAATTTTTTCTGAACTGAAGCAAGCTATTTTCTTAATCACCAAATTGATATTGTCACTGTTTGTTTGTTTGTTTGTTTGTTTGTTTTGGCTGATCATTGTTATTTGCCATCATGCCAATTTCATTTTATGGGTATGGAGACCTTGGGAATGAGAGACCTCCTTGACCCCTGGTCTTTAACAGCCTTGCTCAGGTCTTCCAAACTCAGGGCTGTGGCTTCATTGATTGAGTCAAGCCAAAAAAGGGACCCAACCACCTTGGGTCCCTTTTTAGGAGAAAAGTGGGATAGAAATAAAATAATAAATAAATAAAAATAATAAATACTGTAAAGCAGTCTTCCTCTTTTCCTACAGTTTATCAAGCACTTATTATACCCTCCAACATTTCATAGATGAAAAGAAGGGCATGTGTGGCCAAGCAATATCAGAGTTTGGTCAAGATGACAAAAGTTATTCATGAGGGAGAACAGACATGCTATGGCAAGTTGCAACAGGTTGCTTTCATTTTAATCTACAGATAAGGGCAAGATTCTGACCTTTCCTCTCCTCCTCTCTCCCCAGTGTGCAAATTGCTTTTGCACTTTGAACTCAGTTTGCATAGAATCATAGAGTTGGAAGAGACCCCAAGGGCCATCCTCTCCAATCCCCTGCCATGCAGGAATACACAATTGAAGCACTCCCAACAGATGGCCACCATCCAGCCTCTGTTTAAAAACTTCCAAAGAAGGAGACTCCACCACTCCCTGAGGCAATATATTCCACTGCCGAACAGCTCTTATTGTCAGGAGGTTCTTCCTAATGTTTAGGTGGTATCACGTTTCTTGTCGTTTGAATCCATTGCTCCATGTCCAAGCCTCTGGAGCAGCAGAAAACAAACTATTTCGCCCTCAATATGACATCCCTTCCAATATTTAAACATAGCTATCATGCTATCTTGTAACCTTCTCTTCTACATACCAAGCTATCTAAGTCTTTCTTCATAGAATATGGTTCCAGAACTTTCACCATTTTGGTCTCCCTCCTCTGGACATGCTCCAGCTGGTCAATATCCCTCTTGAACTGTGGTGCCCAGAACAGGACACAATATTCCAGGTGAGGTCTGACCAAAGCAAAATAGACACTGTTACTTGGCGTAGTGGTTTGACTGTTGGAGTATGACTCTGGACCCCAGCTCGGCCATGGAAACCCACTGGGTGACCTTGGGTAACTCAGGGGAACGTAATGGCAAACCTCCTCCAAAGAAATCTCACCAAGAAAACCTCACGATAGGTTCACCTTAGGGTTGCCATAAATCAGAAACAACTTGAAAGCATACAACACACACATTTCTTCAAATGAATGTCATCAATTAAAGTGGGCAGAACAAAGGGGAAAGTAGGAGTAGGAGAGGGAAACTGGGACAGCTGAAAAGTGAGAGGACAGAGGATTAATCAAGACTAATCCCTACCAAATTGGGACAGCTGGGGGGTATGCATTATTGTTTTATTCCAGTAAATCATGTTGTCTCATGATATGTTCAAAGCATGACAGCCTCAGTGTTGACATTTTAGATTCCAATGAAAATTCAGGCTTAATTTGCTCTCCCACTCTATTATT
>NC_056525.1:173515746-173604207 GCF_019175285.1 Sceloporus undulatus
ATCATCATCATCATCATCATCATCATCATCATCATCATCATCATCATCATCCCGATATTCTCCCAAGACTGGGACTCAGGGCAGTTTAGAAGATTAAAAAACCATACAATTAAAAACATACAAAAATAGAACATTAAAATAGAATTAAATTACTACAATAACTAAAACAAATTACATATTAAAATATAAAATATTTTAAAAAGATAAAAATGTTTAAATACATTAAAACAATGTAGCACCCCAGACCATTCTTTAAAAGCTTTCTGTTTTGAAAGCCTGTCTGAAGAGGAAGGTATTCACTTGTCGGTGGAAGGCCATCAAGGAAGAGGCCATTCTGATCTCCTCTTTTATTTGTCATTTTAACAGCCCACAGTATATGTAGAACTCTCCTCCAACACCATATATCAAATACATTGCTTCTTTCTTCATGGTCCACCCTTCGCATACATAGAAACTGGAAATATAATGGCATGCATGATCCTGATTTGGTATTTAATTATATATCCTTGCACTTGGGGATCTTATCTATTTCCTGCTTATGGATGGAGCACAGTGCTAACAATCATTCCCTTCTCATAGTTACATATCCCTTCACAAAGAAAATGTCCACAAATGGAAATAATAAAATAACTGCAATATTGTAGATGCCTATTTTTCCTCCATCACCCCAATGTCTGTAACAGCTGTAGCAGACAAGGAGAAGGGAGAAGGGGACTGAGCTCCCCTCTCCCCATTCACACCTTTTTACTGCATTCTTGACGTTCCCACGTGCTATACATGCTATCCTGACCCCCACCAGCTGTACATTTCTCATACCGTTATTGCAATAACTTGTACAGGACCATGTTTCTTTATGTCTCACCATCTGCTATGACAGCACTACTGACTTTCCTTGTACTCAGTCATCCCTCACCTTCATGATCAATGCCTTCGCTAGCCTACAATTCACTTCTTCCTTTCTTGTTCGTATGCCTGAGTGCTTGACAAAGAAACACAACATATGTGAGAACAATTTGCTGTTCTTTAATGTGTGTTTATATCTTCTTCTTTTCTGTATCTTGAATAGGATGATCCACTGTGTGGCTCTATTGTAGTGCAATATTGTTTGAAAAAAGGCTCCTACAGAGTGAGTGTGGAGGAGCTGGGGAGTATGGGGGGGGGGGGGGTATTTTCTGTAGACTACAACTTTCAAAATGTCCCAGCCAGCACTGCTACTGAATGTACGGGCAAGAAGATTCTGGGAGTTGAAGTCAAAAGAGTTTGTATCTAAGGTCATTGTGTGAAACAGCAAAGGCCTAAGTAATTACTTAAGATAAAAGTTATTCCACTGATTCAGATAATGTGAATGACAGCAAACCTAAAGGCTTATTCATTTTAGGCATTTTTATGTCCCAATATTTGGCCTAGCAATGGATCTCAGCGTGCATCTGCACTGTAGAAATAAAGCACTTTGACATCACTTTCAGTGCTGTATCTCCATCCTATGGAATCCAGGGATGTGTACTTTTACAAGGCTTTTAGCCTTCTCTGCCAAAGGTGTGGTACTTCACAAAACTACAAATCCCAGGATTCTGTAGGATGAAGCAATGGCGGGTTACAGACGGGCAAAAAGGGATGTACTCATGACATCATGAAGGTAGAGCCTTCAGACGGGCTTTACCTGAATGCCGTCATGAACACGCCCCCCGCACGCCCCAAGCGGGAAGAAGCGGCATTAAAAAGGTGCTGCTTTTTTCCGCTTCTTTTTTATTTGCGGCGTACCTGCGCAGCTCCGTCTTTAAGCCCCTGCACCGATACGTCAGAATTGCTACGCCGCAAATATAAGTTGCCGGTTTAAAAGCTCCGTGTCAGTTGCATCCCATAATGGGTCGGGGTCCCGGGACATGCGTGGTTTGCAGCCAAGCTTTAATTGCAACGTCCGCTGCCATGGAGCTGTGGAAGCTGAGGCACAGCTGCGGCGCATTTTAAGCCTCGTAACCCTAACCCTAGAGCCAGTGGTGCGCATGCGTTGCTAGAACCGCGGGAAGTTGTAACTTTTGCCGGCAGATGTTTTGGTTGTAGAAAGTGAAAAGGGAAAGTTTGGAATTTAAAGTGACCCCCTACACACATTCCTGCGCCATTTTCACCTGGGAATGGGCACAGTTTGGCTGCTCCTGGCACAGCTGTGTGGCGGCTCCCCTTTGCCACCAGGCAGGATGGCTCAGCCATCCACCAGCACCCCGAAAAAAGGCAGGGGGACGTCTTGGTCTCATACTGAGACGGCTGACCTGATAGCTATATGGTCCCAGAAACTGGAGAAACTGCAGAAACTGGAGCAGTCCTACCTGAATGCTGACACATATCGAGAAGGGGAAGAAGCCATGAGAGCTGCTGCACCGGTACACCAGAATTGCTACGCCGCTACTTTAAGTTGTCCATTTAAAAGCTCCGTCGCATAGTGAGTTGGGGTCTTGGAACATGCGCAGTTTGCAGTCAGGCTTTAATTGCAACGTCCGCTGCCATGCAGCTGTGGAAGCTGAGGCACAGCTGCGGCGCATTTTAAGCCTCGTAACCCTAACCCTAACCCTAACCCTAGAGCAACATGTACGCATGCGCTGCTTGGAAAGTTTGGACTTTAAAGTGCACCCCTACACACATTCCTCTGCCATTTTCACCTAACAATAAAAAACGCTAAAACTGTAAATATTGACATATGTACAAAGGAGGTGAGGGGAGATGGCAGGGGGACAGCGGTGGCAGTGGAGACAGCTGTGGCTGCGCATTGCAGATTCAGCAGGAGCGCGGGGACCAAAGGAGAGGAGGCATCTATGATGCTGCTGACACTGGCAAAGTGCAAACGGACAAGGATGCCAACACCAGCTGATCACCAGCTGGCAGGAGACCACCATTGTTTTTGGGCAGAGCGGGGGGGACAGTTTAAAGGGGCTTGGGCACTTTAAATGTGCCCATAGGCTTTCTGCCGCCGCTGCTTAGCGCTGCAGCTGCGAAGCTGCGCACCTCTCATGCGGCAAAGGAAAAAAAAAAGAGACCCCGGAGCTTGAATGTGCCCAAGACCTTTTGATGCCCTCTAAACTTGCCCCCAAAGGCAAAGGGCAACTACAGGGGGCCTGGGCCTGGGATCAAGGGGCAGGGAGCACTGACAAGGCACTAGGTCCCATGATGTCCCATAAAGACATCATTTCGCCTCCCAGGGCATGTCTTCCCTCCCAGCCCTATCTACTCTATTCTACCCTTCCTGTTCTCTCCTCCCACCATGCCTGGCTCACTGGTCTCCAAACCAGCAATCTCCAAACTCTGTCCTTCTAGGCGTTTGGACTTCATCTCCCAGAATCCCCAGCCACCTTGCCCTGTGGTCTGGGATTCTGGGAGATGAAGTCCAAACACCTGGAAGGACAGAGTTTGGACATTGCTACCTCACACCACTCCTGCCTAGCTTTAGACTGCACAGTTGTGCCTAAGCTGTCTCATTCACACTCACAGCCACACTGCCGCAGTTGCGCATAATTAACCACACAATTTTTTTAAAAAAATAAACTTTTTTATTTACAATAACAATAAAACTTTTTTTCTATATACAATATGTACAAAAGGAAGGGGGAGGGTGAAGGGGGGTGGTGAAGGGGATGGCAGAGGGGGCAGGGGAGGGAAGCTGCTTCAGGGAGGGGGGAGGAGGCGGTGGGGCGGGCAGCCGGCGGAGGAGTTCCTGGAGGGTCTCTTCCATGGAGGACACTCTCTCCGCCAGCTTGTCCACTTTCTCCTCCAGCGCAGCGAACCTCCTCTCCGTCCGGTTCTCTGTGGGGGGAAAAGAAAGAGGATGGTTAGAATCAGCCTGTGGAGCCCATCACCCTCTCCCACAGGCAGGGTTTCTGGGTGCCCCCACTCCCTTCCCTGGGTTCACCTCTACACTTACCTTGCTGCCGGGCTTGGAGGACACGATCCAGGGCACTGGCATCGAGGGCCAAGTGCCCTGGCTGTCCTGGCAGGCGGCGGCTCGGCCCAGGCTCCTCTTCCTCGGCGGCAGCAACAGCAGCGAGGACTTCAAGCCCTGCAAAAGAGGAAGGAAAGGCCCAAGTTACCATGCTGGCATGGCAGACGAGGGCACAAGTGTCGTGGGGGCTGCAGGCAGGCAACCCCCACCCCTCACCCTGGGGACCTACCTGTCGCCAGAGGAGCCTGCTCTGGCTGCGGAGGGGCCACAGCAGCTGGTCCTGGCTGTGGCCCACCCTCGGGGACATCCTCGTCCCCCGAGGATGGTGGAGAGGGCGACCTGGCAGGGTGCCCTCCCTCCCTCCGCCTCCGCCTCGGCCGCACGCCTGCAGAAGGGAAGAGGAGGGATGGCATTGGCACCATGCAGGAAGGAGAGGAGGGCAAGGGAAGGGTCAAGGAGGGTAGGACAGGGCATGGCAAGAGCTCTGGCTTACCTGGAGGACGGCGATCTTCCGGTCTGGGCCGATCTCCCCTGATCCACAGGTCCTTCAGCCGCGAGAAGAATGGTGGCTGCCTGTCAACCGGGGGCGCCTCTCCGAAATCCTCCAGGGTTTCAAAGAACGCTGCCTTCAGAGTTTTAAACTTCACTCTGCATTGGTGCAGCGTTCTTTGAAACCCTTGGTTTCGGAGGGCACGAGATGCCTCGAGAAAATGCCCCTGGTTGGGCTTGTTGGTGCTAGCCATCACCCTCCTCGCGGCTGCCTGTGGCATCAGGGAGTCCAGGAGGATCCCGACCTCCTCATCGGTCCAATAAGCGATTCGGACCGGGACCCTCCTGCATGGCTCTGCCATGTTGATCGCCGTCCTGGGGTCTTGCACAGTTGCGCACGGGTATATATGGGCACCTGCGGCTCTGGGCAGTTAGGCCAAGGTGGTCCTAGGCCAATGAAAGTTTTCAGAGGAGCAGTTTGAATCTCTCCCCCAATAGATGTCCTCTGGGTGCCCCATTGATACATTCAAATGGGCCATTAGGAAAGCTTGAATTTGAGGGGGATTGATGCATTGTCAAAGGGGCAATTGGCAGTTGGAGCTGATGTATCTTTTTGCCCCAGGAAAACAGGCGCCAGGAGACCTTTTGTGTGTGTGTGTGTGTTTGTGTGTGTCCCCCTCAGGCACGTGGCAAAACATGCCCACAGCACAGATCAGGAATGATAGGCAGACTCAAACTGTGGATAATGGGATACATTTATTCATGTGCTTATGCTATTACAGAACAATGCACTCTGACATCACAGATAATGGCACAGGAGCCATCCTTCAGATTCTCCTTGTCAGAAAAAATCTGCCAGGGCATTCCTCACAGTCTCCCCTGCTGCCTTCTTCTCTGTCTCTTCAAGGGGGTCATGAGCCACTTCCGAATGGGGTAGGCACAGTCAGCCAGTATCAGGGGCCCGATCTGCTGGCCTCTGATGTTGATACTGGGGTTCCCTGGCACATGGATGCCAGCCTCCATGGCCTCGTAGAGGAGAGAAAGTTTAAAGGGGCTTGGGCGCTTTAAATGCGCACATAGGCTTTCTGCTGCTGCTTAGCGCTGCAGCTGCGCAGCTTCGCATCCGCCTGCCGGCAAAAGAAAAAAAAAAAGCCGCGGTTTGGGCCGCCCATGAGGAAGCTGCCTCTCTTTTTGCAGCGTCCTCCGAGGCGGCGGTATGGAAGCTACGGGTCCGAAACGGACCAAGGTGAGGCGTCTTCACTGCCCCCTGTGTGGAAGCTCCAACACCTGAAGCACGCCCCCGGGGCGGGCCGTCTGGAGGCTCCGCATTCAGCTAAATACACCTCCAAGACGTCCTCCTCTGCCCGTCTGTAACCCGCCAATGGCAGTTCAAATGTATCTAACTGCAGATGCACCCTTAGTTTGTTGTAACCAACCATTCTTTTCCTTCCTATGTAAAGAAATAACTTGTGTTGGCATCAGAGTATTCCTGCTTATCTGTAATGAAAGCAGGAATTATCCCTTGGCCATGTCTCCCCTGTTTCCCAAAGCAAAAACTATCATTTGAAGTAGTGACTAATAATTTCCATCATCTATGTTTCAAATAAAAGCAGGCCTGGTTTTTCCAGATTTTCTTTAAATTTATCCCTACCTACTTGCTTTTGACCTTCCCACATGTGCCTCTTCCAAAATCTAAGTTGCCTGTCCAGTGCTAGGAAGACAAATTTGTTTTTAAGTTGCAGAAAACTTTTGTGGCAAAGTTCCAAATTCACTATAGGATTTTTCTTTTAATAGTCTGATTCAAAGCTTTTGCAGACAAGTGCTATCAGATGCTGTGGCATGATGCATGTCACTCTGGCAGCACTGGCACTGTGGTTTCAAAGGTCATCCAATCCTTTATCAGAGGCAGATCAGGCTGTGCAGAAATATAGGTTTGTAAGTTCAGATCAATTTATTTGCTTAAAACCAATATCCATCAAAAGGAAAACAAGGCAGCTGAAAAAACTATAAACATAAAACATACCATCTTAAAGTAACTGAGTAGCAGATGGCCAAGACCTCTGATACCTTTCTTCCACACCATCACTCTTTCTCTTATGCCACCCTCTAGACATCTGAGCATAAGCCAGCTTGTACCATCAGCAGAATCATGTACACAGCACAACTTTTTTTTCCTGGTTAGGCCAGCATAGCAGTGTGGTTTGAGTATTGGACTATGAGTCTGGAGACCAAGGTTCAAAGCCCCACTCAACCATGGAAACCTACTTGGTGATCTTAAGCAAGTTCAGTTCAGTTTTTAGATCAGAAAAAAAACAGTTAGACTAGGATTGGGAAAGTCCAAACAGTGGGCTGATTTTATCCATTTCAAATTTGTACTTTCTTCCTTCTCACACGCCCTCTCTATGGCTAAACAAACTTATTACAAATCATTGATCTCCGCCAATGAGAGGCACCCGCAGCGTTTGTTCTCCACCTTTAACACTTTGCTTAAACCTCCCTCTCCTCCTGTCTCTTCATCATTCTCTCCTAATGACTTTGCTAATTATTTCATCTCTAAGATTACCACTATTCGTTCTGAGATAGTCCCCCCGATTCTTCTTCTGCTCTTAATCTTCTATTGCCCTCGCCTAACAAATTTTCTGTGTTTCCTCCTTCCTCTTCGGATGAACTCTCTACATTTCTGAACTCTTCCAAACCTGCAACCTGTTCTCTTGATCCAATTTCTACTCGTCTTCTAATTTCCATAGCTCCCTCTTTTCTGCCCTCGCCTCTCCATATCTTCAATCTCTCTCTCTCTACAGGCTCCTTCCCGTCGGACTTCAGACATACTCTCATTTCCCCAATTCTGAAAAAAACTTCTCTTGACCCCTCCTCTTTGTCTAGCTATCATCCGATTTCTCTTCTTCCCTTTCTTTCTAAGGTTTTGGAACGGGTTGTTTATTCACGCTGTCTTGAGTTTCTTGAAGCCAACTCCATCCTCGATCCCTTTCAGTCTGGTTTCCGCCCAAGGCATTCTACAGAGACAGCTCTCTCACTAAGATCTCAGATGACCTTTTACAAGCCAAGGCTAATGGCCTTTACTCTATTCTCATCCTTCTCGATTTGTCTGCAGCCTTTGACACCGTTGATCACTTTCTCCTAGTTGACATACTCTCTGACCTTGGGTTCTCAGACTCTGTTCTCGACTGGTTTCGATCTTATTTGTCTGGCAGATCTTTTGCAGTAGTTGCAGGTGGTCAGACTTCTTCTCCTGTTCCCTTATCTGTTGGAGTTCCCCAGGGCTCTGTTCTGGGTCCCCTTCTGTTTTCTCTCTACACACTGTCCTTAGGAAAACTCATTAGCTCTTTTGGTTTTTCCTATCATCTGTATGCCGATGACACCCAGTTGTATCTTTCCACCCCTGACCTTTCTCCAAGGCTTGAACAGCAAGTTTCGTCTTATCTCACAGCTGTCTCGCAGTGGATGCGCCATCGGCGTTTGAAGCTCAACATGTCCAAGACAGAGCTTCTTGTCTTTCCTCCTAAGCCCACACTTCAACACTCCTTTTCTGTCTCTGTGGACAACATTTCTATTCAACCAGTCCAGCAAGCCCGCAGTCTTGGTTTTATCTTTGATTCTTCTCTGTCGTGTATCCCTCAGATCCAGACCACAGCCAAGGCTTGTAGATTCTTTTTGTACAATATTGCCAAAATCCAACCATTTCTCTCTGCCTCTACTGCCAAGATCCTGGTCCATGCCCTAGTGATCTCATGACTTGATTACTGTAACGTCCTCCTGGCTGGGCTTTCTCTTTCTCACCTCCGTCCTTTAATCTCTGTCCAGCATTCAGCTGCACACATTATCACATCCGCCCACCGTTGTGACCATATCTCTCCTGTGTTGGCATCCCTTCACTGGCTCCCCCTCCCTTTCTGCATTCAGTATAAGCTCCTGCTGTCGACATTTAAAGCCCTCCATGGACTGGCCCCTCCTTACTTATCAGACCTTCTTTCTCTTCACCTTCCCACCAGGGCCCTCCGTTCTGGTAGTCAAGGGTTCCTGTCTCAGCCCAGGATTTCCTCTGCCCCATCCCGGATTCGCCCCTTTTCACTTGCTGCCCCTCACTCCTGGAACCTTCTTCCCCTGCGAGCAAGAGCCATTACTTCTTTAACCAGCTTCAAAACGGAGTTGAAAACCATCCTGTTCAGAGAAGCCTTCCCAGGCATTGTATAATTGTTGCTTACTATTTGATGTTCTTTTGGTGCCTTTTTATCGAACGATTTCCTGTATTGCTATGTACTGTATATGTATTATCCTACTTGAGAGTATGTATTTTCCCTGGAAGAAGATTAACCATCCATTATGAAGCCAAGCCCTCCCTCCAGTCCATCTGCCTTGGTCCAGGCCTCGGAGGTAGAGAGGAACTGCTGGACCGCTTACTCTTTCCCTCCACCACTCCCTCCTCCTTTTGTGTCATGTCTTTTTAGATTGTAAGCCCGAGGGCAGGGAACCGTCTAATTAAAAAGATTGTATGTACAGCACCGTGTAAATTTACAGCGCTTCATAAATAAAGGTTAATAATAATAATAATAATAATAATAATAAACCTAAAATATACTTCTTTCTATGGGCAAAAATCACAAGAGAATTGTCCTGACCCAGAAACTTTGGCCTCAAACAGACAGCCCAAAAGAGCTGTCATCAGGCTGATCCAGAGGCAGGGTGTGCGTATGGCACACACCCCCGGATCACTCAGAGGCCATGCAGAGGCTGCACCGTGACCTGAGCCACCAAACATGGCCCAAACCCAGCCACAAAAGGAGCAGTTTCATAGCCCATTCAGGACCATGGGACTGCAGTGTCTGGTTGTTGCGGTCCTGCAGCAGTCCCATGGCAATTGGAGCAGGGGCGGCCTCTGACTACTCCCCATGTAGCCAGACGAGGCCAGAAAGAACCGACTTTTTTTGAGATGCACTAGCAGTTAGTGGCTTCTATGTTCCAAACCCCTCTGTGGTTTGGTCTGAACATTAAAGGTATTCAGAGTGCTGAGACTATTTGGGGTTCAGCATCATGATAGACCCTTTAAAGTTTGGACAAAAAGACAATGCAGTTTCCATATTGTTTAGGGAAGCGTTCTCAGAAAATTTGTGATTGCCATCTGGCTGTCGGATAATGTTTGATGTGATTTGCTTTTATATCTGATGTTTTTTAACTTGTTTTTTCTTTCCTATATTGTAATTTTATCTATTTCTCTATCCAATTGTTATTACTTTTAGAGTGTACACCTTGGCAGGCTTTTATATATTCCTTAATTTTACTGACTTTGTACAGCGCTGTGTATAATTACAGCGCTTTAGAAATAAAGTATAATAATAATAATAATAATAATAACAACAACAACAACAACAACAATAAGAACAGATTCACTAACTGGCACTGTTGGGGTGCTGGTTTGCTGGACCACCACAAATTTGGTATTTCTTCTGCTCTATCTCACCTATAAGAGAAGCAGTCATCTTGCTAGCTTGGAGGATTCTGGGAGTTGTGGTCTAAAAAAGTAAAACCCCTAGCCTTGGCAGAGTACTGTATAGTCCAAGAGGTCTTGATTTGAATCCTATCTGATCCTGCTATATATTTCATTTACACTGTAATAAGGTAATGCTTATATAATATATGTCCTTAATCTGATTCATAGGCTCAGACGAGGTCACAATGGACAAAAAAGACACTTGTTTTCCTTAGCTGCATGGCCCCAGATGGGCAAGACAAGGGGCTGGGAGATCCAACTGCTTACTAACATTTTAATTATTCATATAGTGGCATAGGCCCACTGACAATTTCAAGACGCACTCTAGTCCCTTGTGATGAGAAGGGAAATTAGATTCATTTACATGAGGCAACAATCAATATCAAACTATCTGTGGGGCAGATTAACTATTGCTAATTAGAGCATTTGAACATGAATCCAATTAAATATATGAGGCTAATCAGTCAGTGCAGAAGAAAAGAATCCAGGTTGCCTAAGTTTATTGTTGATGCCACAACCTGTCTTCTGTTGAAATAGAAAATGGAAATCTCCAGAAGAAAGTTGTTGGGCTTCATATGATGGCAAGTATTGTGTATCAACCCCTCAAGGGTCAATTTTAAATGAGCTATCCCAAGAGTTGAACCTATCGTCAGGCTAGGATTCATCACTTTTAAAGTTTATACTGGATTCACCACACCACTGACAATTGAAATCACTGGACACCACACCATGGCTGTTGAACTCTGACTAGGATGCATGTGTTTCTAGTATATCTTTAGAGAAACAAACACCCTCATGTCTTTTAAAACAGTGGAAGACATAATGATGTCAAAGTGAATGAATGTAGAGTACATGTTATGAAAAGCAGAGCTGAGCAATCAGCAAAGTGTACTTTTCTGTGGGCACTTGTGTACAAATTGACCTCACAGATAGCAATCCTTTGTAGGTCTTGTTACCTAGAAGACTAGGTATTTCTGTCTATGAAATATTGGAGGATATATGATGAGATGCTCCAGACCAGAGGTGGGCTAGAAGTAGAGGTCTTGCTATCAGTTTGATGCTGCTTGAATACAATCCAGTTCATATTAGAGAGTGGATCCAGATGAACAATTTAGCAAATGGAAAGGTTGCTTCCATGAAATCCAGGAGCTAACAGAAGTTCCCTACTGGACAAAGAGGCTGGGGAAGTGACTTTCACTGGTTCTCCCTTCTCCTATCATCAAAGAGCTAAAACAGCTTGCCCGGCTGGACCACCAAAAACATTAGTCCACTACAATCGTTAGCCTGATTTGCAACAAGAATAAAAGTGCAAAAATAAAATTACAAAGAGCCAACTCTTTGCTTTCCTATTTGTTTGCCAGAAGGAATCTCTTGTGTGACATACTGATGACTAGATGAGTAACTTAGTAAACATTAAGATGTTTTTACATTAGAAAGGTTTGCAGGGACACAAACAAGGACTGGAAGCTTTGTGACACAAACTGACGACTTAAAAAAAATCATAGGTGGAAATGTTATGGGGGGGGGGGGACTACTGCTCTCAGATTTGCCCAGCCAGCATGGCCATTGACTAAATGGAGTTTCATTCCAAAAAAGGAACTTTTCCAAGCTCTGGGTTGGGTTTTTTTTTTAATAATGAACACATTTACAAATAAACTTGGTCTCCCCTTGTTTATATGAACTGAGTAATCTAGGATATTAATTCAGATTTGTTCTTCTGATTCAGCATGTATAAGCAAAGATGTTTCCTCTTCACACTGCCTGCCTTTTAAAATCATTTTCCATTCGCATTTGCTTACAGTGAACTTTGCACTTCTTCCACCTGTACATACAAGAGACAACAACTTACTTACTGTCTATAATGATCACTTCACCTAAGATGAAAGAGAGGTCAGTTAAAAACTCCTGTTTTATTAACAATTCTTCTTTCCCCCCCTTTCAGCTCCCTTTCTCCTCTGATCCTCTCTCCTTGAATGTATCAACAAATCAGAAGCTGAACCTAATTAAGGGATTATTATTCCAAAATAATAGCCAATCATAAAGGAAAATGCTGTTTGGGGTTATCTAAAACATGAAAGAATGAAAACAGTGTTTTTCTATCAAACATGGTCTCTGTATGAAGAGATTTCATCAGCTTATTTTGTTAGTGAAACCACATTTGAATTCCTTTCCCCCAGGAAAGAAATTGTAAAAAGCATACTGCTGGATTATATTCCACCTATCCCAATGGCAGAACGACATGCAATAATAAATACCATATGGTTATACCTATTCAACTCTGCTGAAATATCTGGCCTCCAGAACCATTCCTTATTGCAGGAAATCCATCCAAGCAACACAAGTGGACTTACAGATCCCAGGATGATTCTGCTACCCAGTAAATTACATTTATTTTAGTTACAGACTTAGCATTCCTGATACAGTAGTAGAAGAAAAACAAACATGGAATCTAGATACATCTTTACATAAGTATCCTAGACCAGCAAGAAGCACACTTTAAGTCATAAACCAGCTTGCTAGATGAAGTCTATGTCTACAAGTATGTGCAGTCCATGCTTAAAACAAACAAACCCTTCCACATACAGTATCAAAATCTGCACTGGTGGAGAGAGGATCCATCTTGAATTTGCTCCACATAATAATGCCTTTCATAACAGCCCAAATCAGCCTTTTTCTATAACATGTTGCTTGCACATGTGAGCAGGTAAGGTGTCCTAGTCCCACCCCTTTAATGGATGGAAGGCAACAGGTCTGGAGAGGAGAGCTTCTGTTGTCTATGGAGGCTTTGCTTGTGACTCAGAGCCCTGGTTTTTTATTATTCCAAATTCTGGGGGAAGCATCCGTGGTTCACAAAATTGATGTTTAGAAAGTGAATTAAATAAGTCTAAGCAAGCCTCTAATGGCTACTAGTTCGTTAAGGTACAGAATCCGGGCACAGACTCTGGTTGCTCTCCCACAAACTTGAAATGTTTAGTGGGTAGATGTGTTTGGTAGAAAAAACCTTGTGTTTATAGGAGTGATCGGGACACTTTTATTTGTTACTCAGGTACTCAAACATATCTTATTGGCTTAATGAAGTATCTCCAGAATTATTTGCCACCATTTTAGGATGATGATTATTTCTGTTCATTCTTTATTGCACACAGATATGACTCAAATGTGCACGATAGTAGAAAGAGTACAAATCATATCCAGCGTACCCTCTTTTTTTTTGGACACTGAAGGAGCTGCTACAGTCACCTGCAACACTTGTGGGATGTTTGTCTTCTTGCCTAGGGATGTGGGAAACCTCACATGCACCAAGTGCAAGTTGAGAGCCCTCTTAGAAGAGAAAGTCCAGCAGCTGGAGGCCTGAGTATCTACACTTCAGCATATTAGGGAGCAAGAGGTTTTCCTGGATAGAACGGAACAAATGATCTTGAACACGGACCACACAGAGGAAGTTGCTGGGGAGGAGGAAGATTGTTTTGGGAGCTTGCAGCTACAGAGATTGTTCTGGGAGCTTGCAGCTACAGAATCGATTTGAAGCTCTCTCCCTTATCAAGGATGATGAGGAAGAGCAGCAGGGACAGTCCTCGGGGACAGTGCTGGGAATACTGGGAATACCACCGCAGGGAACAGCCACTGCTAAGCCTCAGAGGAGGCATGTGGTGATGGTGGGGGACTCCTTGCTGAGTGGTACAGAAGCAGTGGCTTGTGGGCCTGACAAGATGTCTCAGGAAGTGTGTTGTCTCCCTGGGGCAAAAAAATCATGATGTGACATTGAGGCTGACAAGACATGTCAAGCCTACTAATCATGTGGGAACTAATTATACTGCAAGGCACAGCCTTCAAAATATCAGAAGGGATTATGAGACTTGGGTAGGAAGATGAAAGAGATTAATGCACAGGTTGTCATTTCATCCTTTCTCCCAGTTGAGGGACATGGTGCAGGAAAGGAGAAGAAAATATCAAATGTGAATAACTGGCTCCACACATGGTGCCCCTGAGAACAATTCAGATTCTTGGACCATGGGCTGCAGTTCCATGAAGGGGGATTTCAGGCAAGGGATGGATTCTACCTTTAGCTTTCCTGATTTTACACCTATATGTGCTAGCTATTTGTTTGAATTCTTCTTTGGCAACTTCCCCCTTTCCCCATTTTTGCTAATAGTCTCAAAAATTTGATGGGGGGGGGCTTTAAACTGAGTTATGTGGGGGAGGGAGGCAGTACTTTGGAAGGCAGGAGTTCATCAAGGGCTGGGGATAATAGTCAAACTGTTATAGAGGGAACAAGGCAAATAGTGCAGGGACCCAACAGTGGGAAAGAAAAAACTATACACAGGCAGCTAGTGGGGAGGACCCATGGTCTTAGCTGTCTCTACACTAATGTACAGAGCATGAGAAATGCATAGAGCTACTCTAGTTGACACCAGTAATTGGACCTAGGCCAAAATCTCCAATCCACCTTTGCTCACACATGTTCCCATTCTGTCTGACACAGCAGTCCCTTAGTGACCTTTTCTAATCCACCTTTGCCCACACATGTTCATGTGAAAATCCAGCAGCTGCCAAGATCCTCTTCTGTGTGCCTGACATTCTGCTTCCCCTGCCCTTGAATCTATCTCCAAGTCTATCTATTCCCATCTGTATGCAAGGCATTGTTCCCCTTCAAAGGCAGAGATGAATCACCCCACCACCGTGTTTGCGTGCCCTTCTTCATTTCTACTTTGTTAGTCATAGCCACATCATCTGCCCACTTGCCAGATTCTGTCATGACGATGTCACTGAGAGTTTTACCTTCGCCTATTTGGGGGGAAAGCGCACCACATTCACATGTAAGATTCACATTTACAAGAACGGACTTTTAAGGAATCAGAATCTCTCCAAATGGCCTTTCTCTCGTATAAGTTGATTTTGTATTTATATGCCCAAGATTATAATGTCTCATTATTATTATCCACACATCCATTTCCCTAAGAACAAAAAGAACCCTAATGATGGATTAGACCAAGGTCCATTAATTTGATATTTGTGTTGTAATTCCTTGTGGTGGTTTGTTGTGATAGAGTTGTGGTTCAACACATCTGGGAGGCAGCAAGTTGAGGAAGACTGTTGAGGCAAGTCTTTCGATCATTAGAGGCTGGGCTTGAGAATGTTGGACATTTTATATTATCTACCATATATACTCGATTATAAATTGACTTCATGTACAAATTAAGGGCATGTTTTGGGGCAAAAATTGTAGATTTTGATATGACCCATGGATAGATAAGTTGAGAGTAAAACTTAGGAGCATGTAAGAAAGGATTTAAAGAATGAAGCAAAGGAAAACAATGCTAAAAGACATAATTGTTTGTGCTCATCCTAAAGGCTGGATGGATGAGAGAGCAGAGTGGGGGAGGCAAATGCTTTCAAGACAGATAACACTCTTGCTTTTCACAAGGAGACAGTTCCTTTTTTAAAAATAAGAGTTAAAGTACAGAACTTACATTGTCCCATGGATAAGTCAATTGGGGGGGGGGGGGTCAATTTTTGACTAAAATTTCTAGACTTATATATGAGTATATACAGTATAGTATCGCCAGCTTTCAGTACTAAGATACATACTACCTCTGAAAGTAAAGATTCTGTTTAGCTGACATGCTTCAAAGATGGAAGGTGAATATTTAAATAGAACATAGATTATTTGGCACTTTAGAGATTAAACCTTAACTTCCATAATGCCTGACCATTGGCTACATTGGCTAGGGTTGACTGAAGCTGAAATTGTACAACATTTAGGGGGCGTTCCCACTTGCGATTTAAAACGAATTTAAATACAGCGGTTCGTTTTAAAGCGATTCAAAATAAAGCGAGTGTTATCCCACTTTTCAAATCGCTTTATTTGTATCATTCCCATTTACATAACGTTTTATTTTAATTCGCTGTAATTGACCCTGTTTCGTCCCCATTCAAGGATGAATCGGTGTATATTTAAACCGGTTTTGTTACTTTTTCGTCCACATTCACTTGTTTCGGCTGTCAATCAAAGCAATGTCATCATGACGTCACATTAATTTGGAGTAACATACACCGATGTAGCCTGTACCTGCATTCCCACTACCTGGCCATTTTTAACTCGTTATAAATTTCACGGGTTTTTTTTTAAAGAGCCAATCAGGAGGCGCTTATTCGTCCTCTTCTGTGTCTCCCCATATTAACTGCCATAACTCAGTGCTAGGGAATCCTGGAAATGGTAGTTTATTGTGGCACCAGCACTCTCTGGCAGGAGAGGATAAATGTCTCACAAACACAACAAACACAACCATCCCATAGTTCCTCTGGAAAGAGCCTCGGTTCCCCAAATTCGCTTTGGCTGCCCCATGGGAAAAGAATCTTTGGGGAAGATTGCTCCCTGGGCTGTCTTGGGAGCCATGAAGCGGGGATGTCCTTGAAAACCCATCCCATAGTTCCTCTGGAAAGAGCCTCGGTTCCCCAAATTCGCTTTGGCTGCCCCATGGGGAAAGAATCTTTGGGGAAGATTGATCCCTGGGCTGTCTTGGGAGCCATGAAGTGGGGATGTCCTGCAAAACCCATCCCATAGTTCCTCTGGAAAGAGCCTCGGTTCCCCAAATTCGCTTTGCCTGCCCCATTGATCTCTGGGCTGTCCTCCAAAGCCCATCTGGTGCTCAGGCAGAGGTGAAAAAGAAAGAATAGTTAAAAATGGTGTTCAATGGCTCTCCTCACACATCGGTCTATGAATGAGGAACAGAGGGGAGGTTGCAATCCACCAGAGGAAAGGCTATTATGCGAATGGAAGAAAATGGCGCGGCAATGCAGAAAGAAACCAAAGAGGGTGACACCCCCAGGCCAGCCCCTTGAGCGCTTCTCCTCCCATCCTGTGGAACCCGAATCAGACGCTGAAACATTCCCATTTAAATACCACGATTCCTATCTCGGATCAAGGGATAACCCGGGATAAAACCTACTATTTTTTTGCACCGGTTTATAGGCTTCTGATCTGGGTTAAATGTTACAATTCGAATCAGATTCGAATCGCAGTGGAAACGATAGCGGGTTAATCTAGAACTGTTCTAGAGTTAATTCGGGATTGAGTGGGAACGATACACCTTGGATTCGATTTGTAAACTGGTGTATAAGCGAGTGGGAACGACCCCTTAAAGGGCCACAGCTTCCCTATCCTAACCAGCATGACAGCTGCACTGTGAATAATTGAAGAGACCCATTCCTATCTCTGGTACCTATCAGATGTGCTCAGCTACAAATTCTCTCACACCAGGCAGGTGGACGTTTGCTGTGCTGGGTGGTGGATGATGAAAACTGTAGTTTAACACATCTGGAGGACAGGAGGCTCTTTTGTGGAAAAACACTTTGCAGCAAACTGGAGGGAGACCAGTTTTAACAGAGGCCCCTAAAATACAGAATGACTTGTCAGAGAAAACAATAGAAAAATGTATAGCTGGACTGAAATGAAAGGAGCTGCTATTATTTTTATAGTAAGGAACTGAGCTTTTGGCTTGAGTTCCACTCTTCCGGAGAGCAGAGGCTGAGAGTTTTGTGTAGGAGGGACTCTCTTGTGTTGCTCATTAATACAAGGAGAAGCTTTGAAGGCCACCGGCTGGCCTTTGTGGCTCTTTCATCTCAGAGTACTGAAGTGAGTGCCGCAGTGATTAGTCAAGGGAGGCAAAGCATATGATGTTATTCCAGTTCTCCTGGTGGCTATAAAAATAATCCAAAGAAATGGTGTAGACTTGAAGTGAATTGTTATGGGGTAATGAATAAAGAACTGGGTGTGGACTTGAAAAGTAGATGTTCAAATCCTACAAAGGTTTAGCAACATTATCAAGGTTATAATCACACAGTTCATTCAGAATGCACACATCTTTCCAAGGCTGCTTCATATGTGGTAGACTTCTCGAACGGTACCACTATTTCTCATGTGGTCCTGGAGAAGAGTTCTGTGGCATTATGGACTGCTAAAAAAAATGAATGGGTCTTAACAAATCAAGGCTGTATTCTCACTAGAAGTGAAGATGACTGTATTGAGGCTGTCATACTGTAGACCTATCATGAGACAATGTGACTCATTGGAAAAGACACATTTTGCTTTATTGCAACACTTTAACAGTCCTGTTTGTTGTTGTTAACTGTCCTTGTGTCAACCCCAACTCATGGCAATGCTGTAGATGAGACATCTCCAAGAGCCCCTGTCCTCCACTGCTCTGGTCCTGTAAATTCATACCTGTGACTTCTCTAATTGAGTCTGCCCATAGCGTCTTCCTCTCTTTCTACTGCCCTCCACTTTTCCTAGCATTATTGTTTTTTCTAATAAGCCATGCCTTCTCATGATGCGGCCAAAGTATGACAGTCCCAGGGAGATTTCAGGCTTAATCTGTTCAACAACCCATTGCATGGCTGGGCACTTCATTCTGACCCAAGAGCGAGTGTCACATGGCAGCAGCTGCCATACTGGGCAGCACAACGGGATGTGTTTTAAACAGCTGCCTTGTGTCAGAATGGAGGGCTTTGGATCTTCCAAGAAAATCTGCAAACTAGTGACTTTTTAAAACTCTGTTTTAAGAAGGTTATACCCCAGGTTTGGTGCTTAATAGGCCAGACATCATCTAGCCTGTTTGCACCAGACTCAGAGATTGGGCACTGCATAGTCTGGACTCCCTGTCATGAAGATGAGGGGAGGCTATTTTATTTGGCCTGTGCAGACAAGGCCCTAATGGGCAAAGATGACTAAGGGCCAGGTGAGCTGACACAAAACTAGCTAAGGCTGTGCTGAATGCAAAACCTTGCCAGGCTAGGAAATCAAGGAATTATTCAGGATTAACCCCGCACTGGTATAACTTTGTGTTGGAATTGTATCTGTTTCCATGGGCTGGCAGAAGTGTGGATCTGGCACAACCTGAAGTAACCATTAAAAAAGGTAAAGGTATTCCCTGTTGACAAGGTTGTAATTGTGTACGACCATAGGAAGCGGTGCTCATCTCCGTTGCTAAGCCAAAAAGCCAGCACTATCAGAGACTACTCTGTAATCATGTGGCCAGCATAATGCACAGAATGCAGAAGTGGTACCTATTTATCTACTTGCATTTGCATGCTTTCAAACTGCTAGGTTGGCAGAACCTGAGACTAGTGATGGGAGCTCACCCCATCATGGGGTACCTGGGCCTTGCACTGCCAACCTGCCGATCTTGCAGTCAACTGAGTCGGCTTCTTAACCACTTGAGCCACTGCATCCCTTGCAGCACTCCTTTAATACCCCCACCTCCCACCCCATTTATTTTTCTGTTGGCAGATTTTAGGCAGCAGAACAATCACTCAGCCAAACACTGAAATCAGCTTGTGATGTTGTGTGGCTTTAAGTCACTTCTGCCTTGTGGCAACCAAAGGTTTATCCATTTTACTTATTTTACCTATTTAGTCCACTTATTCTAATCTCATTGTTTTACTCTATTTATTTTATTTTATACTGGTCAATGACCAAAATAAAAATAAAGATTGATTGAACCTATCATGTTTTTTGCTGGTAAAATTAGTTCAGAGGAGGTTTGCCTTTGCCTTGATCCGAGGCTGAGAGAGTGTGACATGCCCAAGGTCACCCAGGTGACTTCCTATGGCTAAGTGAGGATTCAAACCCTAGTTTCCAGAATCATAGTCCAATGCTCAAGAAGAGCATTTCTATCAAGGAAGGGGCACTTCTGCCAGCACAAGACATTTGTGCCTAATTCTAACCCCCACAGCCTGCACACTTTTGAGATAAGATTGCTCGGTTAGCTTCTGTTGGTGGGAAAGCTTGCCACTAGCATTAAGCTAGTTTACATAGGATTTTTATTTGCTTGAAAACATAACTACTAAGCAATGCATCATTGGAAACCCAGGACATGACAACCAAGCATTTAGATATCTCTTAACTTAGCTGTGAATAAGTTGCTGTTTAGCAGACCCAGCTGTCTGGTCTCCAGGGAGCTGCCTAGAGGCATGGGATTTGGCACATCTGTCAACTACATTGGCAATCCAAATGCAAAATCAGTGCTTGGAGACATTCTAGGGATTTCTGACACTTCCTCTGGGACTCTGGATCCATAAACCAATGAATGGATTACAATGACACATAAATACAGCATTTTCATGGATGACATATAATCCTGCTTTATTATTGCTCCTGTCATGTAAGCGTAAATGGGTATCCATTTTCCTCTGACCCACACACTGCTGCCAGAGACTGTAATTAAAACTAACAAATCCTCCTCCTTTCTAGGAATATAAAGGTAACAATGTATTAAGGCTGACTGCAAAAATGCATTTTGTTATGTTGTTGTGTGCTTTCAAGTCATTTTTGGCTTATGGCGACCTTGTCATAGAGTTTTCTTGGCAAGATTTGTTCAGAGAATTGTCATTGCCTCCCTCTTTAAGGCTGAGAGTTACCCAATGGGTTTTGATGGCTAAGTAGAGATTTGAACACTGATTTTCACATTCCTAGTTCAAAATCCAAACCACACTTGTTAAATCTAGCAAACAAACCTCTTTTCTCGGAATAGAAAAGTGACAATGTATTTAAAAACTGACTCCAAAATTGCATACAGTTATGTAATGCATATGCCTCTTGCCATCATTTTTTCTGCTGTTGACTTTTCATGTCCAAAATAACTTGGACTGAGGCATTTGAAGGTGTATGTCCTCATATAAATCTGCTGGGAAGGCCCTGTTGTCCTTTCCTCACCCCAGCATGTACAGATGGTGGTAATGAAATCTAGACACTTTCTTGGCTGTGGCTTCTGCTGTTTGGAATTCTATCATTATTGTCATACTGGTAGATGACAAGTTGACTCGAAATAGTTTGCTGCCTGAGGAAAATATGTCCACCTGTTCCCAGTACAAAAGCTGGCAGTTTAGTCTTTTTTTTTAAACATATGAAGAAGGACCAGTGCCATCTTCCATGCTTAAAAGAATCAGAGTATTTGAGGGGCTCAAAGTAAGCCTCCTCCTCCTTATCAGTCATATCCTGCCTTTTCCCCAATAATAGGATTCAGGGCAGCTTGCAACATATTTCAAAACAATACAGTGACTTAGTGGTTAAGACACAAATTCTGACAATCAGAAGTTCAGAAGGTTGGCAGTTTGAGGTCTGAGTGCTGCATGATGAGCTGAACTCCTGTCACTAATCCCAGCTTCTGCCAACCTAGCAGTTCAAAAGCACGCAAATGCAAGTAGATAAATAGGTACCACGTTGGTGGAAAGGTAACAGTGTTTGGTGCAGTCATGCTGGCCACATGATCACCAGACAATGCTGGCTCGTCAGCTTAGAAATGGAAATGAGCAACGGCCCCTACAGTCAGTTACAACTAGACATTCATGTCAAGGGACTACCTTTACCTTTACCTTTACAAACCAGATAGCAATTGCAGTTTCTTGTCGAACATCTACTGCCTCCTCCCAGTATCTGTTGCCTGAAGTGACTGCCTCCAGTCTGCCTAACTTCAGGAACATCCTTGACACTGCTATTGGTACCTCACGTTTTTGCTATTTTAGTTAACTATGGATGGTTGTCTGTTTGAAGTTGTTTCAGTCATCTCAGACAGGCCTCATTTTTATTCTGCCATCTTTCCCTTGCAAAGTGCCTAGACATCCTTCACCACTTCTGCTACCTGTTCATAGTCTTAAGAATTTGTTGTTGTTGTTGTTGTTGTTGTTGTTGTTGTTAATTGTTCTCGTGTCAATCCCAACTCATGGTGACTCTGTGGATGAGACTTCTCCAAGCCTCCTTATCTTCCACTACTCTGCTTAAGTCTTGTAGGCTCATGCCTGTCACCTCCTTGATTGAGTCTATCCATCTGGCATGTGGTCTTCCTCTCTTTCTACTACCCTCCAACTTTCCTAGCATTATTGTCTTTTCTGATGAGTTGTGCCTTCTCATGATGTGTCCAAAGTATGACAGCCTCAGTTTCTTCACCTTGGCTTCCAAGGAGAGTTCTGGTTTGATCTGTTCAAGGATCCCATTGTTTGCCATTTGGGCTGTCCATGGTATTCTCAGCACTTCTCTGGCACCAAATCTCAAATGAATTGATTTTCTTCCTATCCACTTTCTTCACTGTCCAGCTCTTGCATCTCAGCAGGATGATGGGGAAATACAATGGCTTGGATGATTCTATCCTGAGTGCTCAGTTGTATATATTTACTTAAGTATATCCCATCTTCAGTCTTAGGTATAGCCAGTGCAAATACATGTTGAATACACAAATTAGGATTGCCAGATGAAACATTTTAAAATGTGGAACTTGATAGATCTGTGGTGTCTGTTCTTTGTGGTTTGGTGTCCACATATGAACCTCTATCTATGTGTTTATTTGCATGTGTCAGGCCAGGTTCCAGATAAAACAGTTAGATAAAACAGTCTGAATCAGTCTGGAGAAGGCAACTCTGTGTAGTAGGCCTGGGGAATATGTGGTCCTCCAGACATTGTTGGACTGCAACTCTCATCAGGCCCAACCAGAACAGCCAACATTAAGGAATATTAGGAGTTGCACCCCAACAGCATCTGGAGGAGCACACATCTATCTCTGCTTTATAGTGTACTTTTGTAGAATAAGAAATTGTTCTCTTACTTTCGAAGGAATTTCTTTGAAAAAATTTTTTTACAAGTGAAAGTGAATGCCAAGTAGGATACTTCCCTCCAGCATTTGAAAAGTATAGTCAGCCCTCTTTATATATGAGTTCTGTATCCTGAGATTCAACCATCCATGGCTTGAAAAATAGTCTAAATAAATAAATCCCAAAACACAAACTGATTTTGCCATTTTATAGAAGAGACACCATTTTACTATCCCATTTTATACAATGGGACTTGATTTTGGAACCAAACCCCAGCAGATACCAAGGGTCACTCTATTGTATATTGCAAAATATACACATTCCATAAAATCAGACCTACCGACCCACCCCATTTATATGTAAACAGCAGGTACTGTCAGAAATTATTCCAGGGGAAAATCTTCCTCTTAAAATGGTGCAGATTGAATTGTTTGCTCTCTTAAAATAGTGCCTTGGGCACCTAGAGCTTTACGATACTACTGTTATAAATGGCAGCATTTATGTAAATGAAAGCTGGTATTAATGTATCATACTTAATGCAGTCTTTTTAAAAGATGTCTAACATATTCTGAACCTTGGCAAATCAACTGAGAAGTAAGTGCCACTGATTTCAGTGGCATCTCTTCCATCTAATATGCTAACATTTTAATATTCTAAAAATGTTGAAAATGTCTTCTGGTTGTTAGATCGCATGGTGTTGAGGCATACTTTGGTTCTTTGTATTGGCATGAGTGGAGGATGGCAGACTGCTGGTAGTGACAATCTGTTTTGTTATTTATTGTTTTTGTTCTCTTTCAGATTGTTTTAACATTTTTATTCTATTTCCTGCCTTTGACAGAAAAGCAGGATAGAAACGTTTACATAGATGATAGGCAGACAGATAATAAAGAGACTGTTCAGAAGTGTTCAGAATGGTGCTCAGGCTGCTACTACACTGCCAAATTAATGCAATTTAACATTGCTTTAACAATCCATCCTATGGAATCTTGCATTTGGAACCAGAGCTCCCTGACAGAAAAGGCTAAATAGCTCACAAAAGTACAAATCCCAGAATCCCATAGCATCAAACCATGGCAGGTAAAGCTGTATTAAACTGCATTAATTCTGCAGGATAGCAGCAGCCTCAGTTTTCCAGAGTTTCTTTCTCCCCAAAGCTTGAGAAATTATTTATTTTGGACTGCAACTCCTAGAATCCCCAGTCAGCCATTTCCTTGTCAGTAGGGAACAGCAAAGAAGAATCCAGCTGTTTTCTTATAGCTGAACACTGAACAATGACATTGGAGTTTATCGCACTGCCCTTTCCCATCCTTTCCTCCCAAGCTAGGTGTGGGATGAAAACTATTAAACATGGATTTTATTGCATACCTCCATGTTCAGGGAGGAGGCATCCCATACTCGATCATGGCATCCCGTACCCAATCTGGACTTCTCCTGCACCTTGCAAAGAACAGGAAAATCCTATTCTTTCAAAAAGTGAGGGAGAAGTCTGGATCGGGTACGGGTTGCCGTGATCAAGTCTGGGATGCCTCCTGCCTAGCCATGGAGGCGTGTGATAAAATCCATGTTAAAAGTTTTCATCCCACGCCTACCTCAGGAGGAAATGACAAGTAAGGGCAGTGTGATAAACTCCATTATCATCAGGGACCTCTGCAAGATCCCTGGGGGTCCCTGAAGATGTCCACTATTGTGTGTCCAACTATAGGAAAATAGCTGAATGCTTGTCTGCTGCTCTCTCTGCTCTCTTCCAACCAGGAAATGGCCAGGCTCAAGGGGCTGCACCTGAGAAAAGTTTCTGGAGAGAGTGCCGTTGGATGGGAGACTGTTACAGCTACATGTCTTGATGCAGAATCATAGCCACTGCCTATCTGATCTAACTAACCAGTACTATAAAGAGCATTCCAGCCAATCAGCAGTGTGTGCCAAAAGGCCCTGCTACCAACAGGAAGGACCAGTTTAGTCCTGCAGGAAAGTGTGTGTATTTCTGCTGTATGATCTTGTGCAAGTAACATTCTCTCAGCCTCGGAGAAAATATGCCAAGAAAATTGCTTAGGGTCGCCATAAGTCAGAATGAAGGCACACAAAAGCAACAATACTATTTGCACAAGTAGTGACAATTATCCTACTATGCTAGCCCTGACCACTGCCTTCAGGACAACTTCCTTGATTTATAATGATCCCTTAGGTGGGAGAATCCACATCAGTCCTTGGCTCATCTAACACCTTGAAATGATGAGTTTATTTTAAACTCCCCAGAAGCCCAGTAAACCATAGTACCAATACAGTTTTGTGGGCATCGTTTTTCACACCTGTAGAGACAAGCTTTTCTTTGGTTTTATCTGCGTGACTGAAAGGGAGGATGCTCTTTAGCTCTGCTTTTGTTATTGTTGTCTTTGTTCACCCACTTTTCAGAGCTTCAGATGAAAACAAACAAAGGTAACAAGCCTTTGGCATCCTGCTGTGAGCCAAAGGAAGAGACTGCCTGGAGGTTCTGGCGTCAGATGCATCCAGTCATCCATGGCACAGAGAATGATGGGCAGATGCTGCCCTGTGGAAGGAGGGGTAAGGGTATTTGACCTGAAAATTTCAACTGAGTTACATGCTCTTCCAGAACAGGAAGTATGTATTCTGAATGGATAAGAAACAAACACAAAAAATAGAGCTGGAGATATCATGGGATCGAATTTGCCATGGTATTTCTCAGCTTTCCAGGTTCTTATTACTGCTGGGTTGCTCCTAAATTATGGAATTCATCTCCCCACTCTCACTACTTTCAAGAAAAGCGTGAAGATGCATCTTTTCAGACTAGCCTTTGATTTTGCTTATTGGTTATTTTGATTATCTTTATGCTTTAATGATTTAAAACGTTTCTAGTGATGTTTCTTAGCCACTCTGACCACTCTTTTATTTTAGTGGAAAGGTAGGTTAAATGTATAATGAATGAATAAATGAATAAAACTACAATTATTAGTAGTTTCCTCTTTGTTTTTGGGAGATCCAGCCTCTGAGACCCATTTTGTCTGCCATGAAAAGAGCACTGATATTATTATACAAAGTCCATATGGTCATACGTACTGAAAAGCTGAAGTCTGGCTGGATAATGTGAAAGCAATAGAACAGCATGGAAAAGAACTCCCAGCAGAATTGAGAATTTAAGCAAAGTGTGTTTTGAAATCAGTCATTATTTCTTTGCCATAAATGTTAACTGTGAAAAACTTTTAAGAAACTGGAATTAAATAATTTTAGCAACTAGAGATCTATTAGTAGCTATCGGCCAAGATGGTGATATAGAGCCTCCAGGTTCAGAGGCAGTATACCACTGAATATGACTTATGCCATCATAATTCACTTACAGAATTTTAGTCAATGTGTAGCAAACTCATTCGAAAAACAAAAAGCAAAAAAATGTGGGTAGTGCTACACATTTATCCATCTATATTTAACTTTTTATTAGGTTTTATCAAATAACAAACTTATAAAAAGTAGAAATAACAGACTTTGGGAATGAGCAAAAAGAATGTTCATCCAATAATACATTATTTTGATGTTGTAAAAAGATCCAGAAAGGAAAATCCAAAAAAACAGCTTGGGACAAAGGTGGAGCAAAATGAGATATATTGTTATTGCCATAATCAATAAAAACAGACCAGTCCTCAATGAATGTGTGTGCCCTTTTTTTTGTCCAGATCTGTTCTTGAAGGAATAAGAAAGTTTTTCTGACAACCATGTGTCTAGACCTTTTTCCACCAGTTTTCAAGTAACAAATTCCCCGTCTTCCAGCATCTTGCAATTTAAATTCTAGCTGCAGAGATTAGGAATATGATGAGTCTCCAGTGTTTTAAATGATTATTGGATTTGCTGAAGATTGATAACAATAATAAGGCCGGACAAAATTTCACTGGCTGTTTTATAATGTCAGATATCTGCATCAGTATTGCATTCCAAAAAGCATTGATTCTAGGACATTCAAGCCACGTGTTTCTCCAACAGTATGATGAAACATTTTTCAGTATCTTTGAGAGTTTCACAGGGGTTAAATACCATTTGTATGCTGCTTTTAAAGCACTCTCCTTTGCAGTTGCCAATCTTGATTTATATATGGTGGAGGACCAGATTTAATAGAATAACTGCACATGCAGTGCTTCCGAGGCTGGAGAAACTGGGTATATTTAGCCTGGAAGAAGAGGAAAAGACTGAAAGGGGGATGATTGCATTCTTACAATATTTGAAGAACCATTGCATAGGAAAGTGCAGGACTAGATTTAATATTACAAGGTAGAAGATTTCAGCTCAAAATTAGGAGATTATTTTTTTTTAGAGAGAGTGTCAACATTAAGAGGAATCCATATATCCTACAATTTTCTCTCCCTTGACAGGATTCCCTGTGCATTATGTGCCTCAGCTATCAGACTTCTAAGTTACAGTAAGCCCACGTTGACCATCCAATGAGCAGTTTAAAGAAAAAAGCACGCTAAATACAAGATATGTACATGAAAAAAAAAAACCATGTGCTATGGCAAACAGATGTCTTTTACCATTTGGGAGAGCTCCTCTACAGATAAGTGTGAAATGTATTGCCTAGTCTGAACAGTAGAGTAGTTTGAAAATTGAACTCTCTTAGAGTAGTTTGAAAATTGAACCAGTTATCTAGAGCATAGTATTTTCTTCCTGATGGAGGTCTTCAGGCAGAGCCTGGTTAACCATCTGTTAAGACTGCTGTAGCACTTACTATGCTAAGTAAGGGATTGGATAAGGTGGCTTAGAGAACCAGGGCAAGCCCAATATATTTTTCTGCCTGAGGCACGCAACAAAATGTTGCTCCCTCCCTCCGTCCACATTCAGAAGGTGCTTGGAGTGTGAGGGGAATGGAAGGGCATCCTATTCCATTCCTGAGGGCACAATGCCAGTATATAAGAGATGGATAGATCTTGTGGAACATGCAGCTAGGTACTCCAATAATGGGGAATGACCAGAGGCATCAGGAGAAACAGCCAAGGGACGACCATTGTCTCACTAGAGCATCAGCCACTTGAAGGGGTTGCCTTACTCTATCTAAAGAAATAAATGGTTGATCCTGTACAAGACCCACTCATCTCTATGGTGCTGAAAAAAAAGGATTTTGTTTTCAAAAAAGACAAAGCCTTCTAGTGGTGGTGGGGGCAGGTGTGGACAAACAACTGAATTAGCATTTGAGTCACTGGCCCATGCAGGAAGCTAATTTCGCTTGAATAGGGTGACAAATTCCACTTGGTGTGTATGCTTGTGGACATATTGTGCTCTCACTGCATAGGCAGGAACTCCTGATCAATAGCCCCAAATGGGAATATCTCAATTCTTTTTCTTAAAAGAAATATATCCATTTTGTTGTTATTGTTGTTGTAGCTCTCCATGTCATTTGTGACTTAGCATAGGGTTTTCTTGGCAAGTTTCTTCAAGGATGGTGGTGGTGCCATTGCCATCTTGTGAGGCTTAATTACTCTTTTTATTAAAACAATACACACACACACACACACACACACACAAAATAAAAACACTCATTTACACACATAACATGTAAAATCATAACTAAACTAGAAACATAATCTTAAACTAAAATAACCCCCAACCCTCCTAATTCCTCCAATTTCCTCTATAACAATTACCATAATAAGCACAAACTAAATTAATATAACTAACACAACTATAATTGACTTCCCACTTCTCAACTCGAAGGAGATTATCACACGGAGGCTTACCATCATTAAAACATCTCTAAAGTGTGATGATGTTATCGCCAGTCACACTTGTCCCCCATTATTAAATCATCATGAAGGTGTCCCCTCACCTTTCCCATCATTAAATCATTTGCGGAGCAGCCATTTCTCCAATAATGGGAACTTCCGTTATTGGAGAAATGGCTACTCCATGAATGCTTTAATGACAGAAAAGGCGAGGGGATGCCTTCGTGACGATTTAATCATGGGGGACAAGGTTTGTGGTTTTCGGACGTTTTAGGGACGTTTCAGGGACGGTAAGCCTCCATGTGATAATCTCCCAAGAATATTAACACTCAATATACACATTTTCTCAATAATGCTAACTTGTTTTTTGTTACTTCTGACCTAAAAAAAATAATACATTCTTTCATTCTAAAGATGTCCCTTACAGCCAAACACTGTTCTGACAATGCATTGGGTTAATACATATTGGTCAGAATGGGTTCCAAGTTGGGTTGTTGCTTTTGGATTAAAGTATCACAAATAACAGAACAATGGAATAACAATAACAAAACTTTTTGTATATTCATGAAACTATATTACAAACTTGGACATATATTACAGAAGTCCAGGATTTCTGGTCTCATTTGATAATACAGTATAACAAATTACTATTCAAAATTCTTCAAAAAGTCCACATGCAAGGTTGACATGAGGTGTATGGAGACAGCAAATCTGAAGTTATTCAACCATTTTGCATTTATTCTTCAGTCCTTATTTGCAAACAAATAATAACTAATTCTCTTAATACCATATTTCCTTAAACTATATGTGCCAATGAACAAAATTACTATTTATACAAACAAACCACCTACCAACAGTTTTCATTTCAACCAGGAATTTTCTTCTCCTTCACCAGTGTTTTCTTTGTTCTACAAACAAGTTGCCTTTGTTACCATTGCTTACTAAATTATAATTAAACAGAAATACTATTTATACAAAAAACTTACCAACTGCATGCAAATCAACAGGTATTTTTTTTCAAATTTTTTTTTCTTAGTTCTAACCTGTGTTATCTGAATTCTGTAATGGCTTTTTGTATGTCGCTGTAGCTCTGATGAGGTGGTTAGAGTTCCAAGTTGGGTTGTTGCTTATAGATTAAAAACGTTACCACAGGAGGCTAAAAATCAGAATTTTAATAAGATAAAAACATCTTTGGCTGGCACTTATTACATGACATCATATCTGTCTTGCTTGTGTCCTGCATGCCATTCATTACTGTAGTGTCCCTTTTCACCGATAGGCGTAACCCATCAATAAGCTCTCAATCTCATTGCTATTCCATTACTGCCATTGTGTGATAGGTCCCTTCTGTGGCAGTTCCACTTCTCTGGCAGTCCCATGGTGTAAGTGGGTGTAATTCTGCTCCTATTCCCTATCCCCCATCTCTTTTGCAGCAATTGTGGCAACCAACAGCTTCTCGACACCAGCTGTTGTTTTCACACAGCAGCTGACTTCAGGAGGCTGCTGGCAATGAGGATGGATTGCCCCCAGCTTCTTCCCAAAACATGGGGCTACGATGTGAATGTGCACACAATAATGCTGCCCTTTGGGAGGTGGAGGAGTAGCACATTCACATAGATGATGTTGGGCATTATCACACTATGGACCACAAAAGCACTATTATGGGAGAAGGGTGTGATAAAAAATTATGTCAGACTGGTATGTTTCCACCTGTAAACTAGTGCAATTGTAGCAGGACAGCAATCTGGTGTGATAAAGTTCTAAGTCTACATGTGACTACATCAATCAAAATATTACAACTGGACACTTTTAATCTAGAATGGAGGTCACTGTTTCTGGAGAGGCCTAGATGCAAACAGTACTGTATTACAATTGACTGCTGTTTTATAGCATGTCTTTGAAGAGTTGCTCTTATGTCACTGATGTGGCATTTAAAGTTCTTGTTGATTTAAGTTAACCCACTTGTTCTTCTTTGGGCAAATGAGAAGAACCACCCAGACTTACTCCATTGGTTTAAGAAACAGAGTCCTAGAGCTAAGCTTATCATCTTGCACAAGAAGGCTGGACCAAACCAATATCCAAGGGAGAAAATGGTACCTCTTTCTATTTCACACTTGGAAAAAAACTGGACTTGAAGTTAAATCTTGCTTCCACATTATCAGTAGGACAGTTTCTTGAAGGCAGTCAGTTAGTTTAGAGGTGCAGGACAGGCCACCCTGTAGAGAGGGGGAATGGCCAAGGGGAACAGGAGGAATGACTGGAGGAATGACCCAAGTGAGGTAGCTGTCTTTATCTCCTTAATGATAGGTCCAATCATGTTATCCTAACTATGGTTCTGCATGTGTGTTTGTTGCAGGCTGTTCACAGGAGTAAGAAACAAATAGCAATAGTTGATGACTTATTGGATCAGAGCTGAACTATAAAGACAAGGATGGAGCTGTGAGGTATGTCTTTATTCCAGGACATACGTCAAATTTTATGAGCTACTGATCATAGCTAGGTGTCTCATGTGATCAGGCCACGTTCAAACCAGAAGAAGTTTATTTTATATTTTGTCTTTTGTCCAGTGATAGCCAGTGTGGTGTAGAGGTTTGAGTGTTGGACTACAACTCTGAAGACCAATGTCCAAATCCCTACTTGGCCATAGAAATCCAGTAGCGACCTTGGGGAGGTCATACTGTCTCAGCCTCAGAGGAAGGCAAAGGCAACCCCCCTCCCCGGGGATGCCATAGGTGAGAAATAACTTGAGGGCAAACAACAATAATTCTATCTGTTATATTTTAACCACTAAAAATAATTGGATAATTAAGAATTATTTGTGGCACTGTTAAGAATAAGTAATTTATTCTAAAAAGCCCTCTTTTAGAATAAGCAAAAGTTGATTTCATTACAATGTGTGAAGCTCTGTTTCATGGAAATTCATGCTGCGGTGATTCTTAGGACTGCCCTCTTGGCAATCTGGAGAATGATTTTTCCCCTTAAATGTCCTAGCATCATGGGAAATGCAACCTTTGGTGTGGGGGCAGGAGACAGTCATTGGCTGTTATCAAGCAATGACTGATGGGGAAAGGTCTCTCACAATTCTTACTTATGGACCTAGGGCCATATTGGATTAGGGTGCAGAATGCTTCATACTGTTTTTCACCATCACAACAATACTACAAAGGAGGTCATCTTGAAGAATTTGAGGGTGCAGGTTAGGCCAAAGTTGTGCATGACCTAACAGGCACTTGCAGGGCAGCAGTTCTCAGCATTACAGCATCTCTTTGAGCTCTTTTGTAAGTTTTAATTGCATCCCCAGTCCTCAGAGCTGTAGTCCAGCTCAGTTTTGTGAACATTCAAGTGTAGCAGCCGCACACATGTTTGTTACTCTCAGCAATAGAAACCACAAAGCAACTCTTACTCCTCCTTCAAATGACCTTGATGCCACTTGGGCAGGAAAGGGAACAGCATTTAACCTCAAGAAATCATTATGCTTATCTGCATTTGTGTGTTTGTGTGTTTGTTTGTTTGTTTTAATTGCAAAATTTCCAGCACAGGGCAAAGGGACCGAACAAAACAACACACTTTTTCTGCGCTCCTGCTGAAAAGCAAATACAGCCATTAGATTCAGTTCAGTTGTCTCACCTGACCTGAAATGAACTCCCTCCCTCAGGCCTGTAAGAAAATTCAATTAAAAGGTCCATCTGTGAGGCAGCAGCTGAAGAGGAATTACTGTGGGGAGGTCCACATTTTCCATAAAGAAAAGATTTGCCCTCTCCCCACTGCTCCCCTCCTTATCCCTGATTAGGCTTGCCCCTTAGTTCAAAATGGGGAGCCCTTTCCAATTAACCAAACCTGAAGCAAGTAGCTTTTATCTGCTCCATTCAAATGCAGAAACACCATGGATTTGGTACATCCCTATCAACAGTGGTGGAGAGAAAGAAGGGCAGGAGGGAGGGAAGGGGGAGAAGAGAGGTGGGGAATCTGGGCTGGCAGAGTCCAATTAAGTGGCCTGGTGCAATGGGATTAATAGCTGCTAATATGCAAAAGGCTGCTGGCAGCAAAAAACCAAAACAAAACACCAGAAGGGCAACAAGAGTAAGTACCAGTATTTTTTTTTTTAAACACACACACACACATCCCAGAATTGAAAGATGAGGGGTGGGAGAGAGTGGGTGGGCAAGATTCCGGTTGTATGAAAGCCTTGTGAAATCTCATGCTAAGAATCATGCTGCGGCATTATGATTGGAATCTTGGCTTGCAGAGTAGCCCAGGATCCAGCATCTATTTGGCATATGGAGGGTAAAGGTAAAGGTAAAGGTAGTCCCTTGACATGAATGTCTAGTCATAAACGACTGTAGGGGGCAGTGCTCCTCTCCATTTCTAAGCCGAAGAGCCAGCATTGTCTGAGGACTGCTCTGGTGGTCATGTGGCCAGTATGACTCCACTGAACGCTGTTTCGTTCCCATATAAGTGGTGCCTATTTATTTACTTGCATTTGCATGCTTTTGAACTGCTAGGTTGGCTGGGATTGGCTGGGACTAGTGACAGGAGCACTCGAGCATCGAACTTCCAATCTTCTGACATATGCATTGTGGGGTATCGGACAATCATGAAGACCACTTAGGGTGACTGTTATCCATGCCACCATTCCACCCCACCCACCCCCGTAGCAAAGAAGATGATGGAAGACACAGAGTTTCTGTAATTTACCTATATGCAATCCATCTGCTGAGATGCACATTCAGATATATTGGAGACAATTTAAATAGAAATGCCTTACATCTCACCATGGTGGGGAAGACTGTGACCAAGGACTCATTCATGCCACAGAATTACATTAGGTCCTTCTTATACACAGATTTTTTATACATGGATTCAAGCATCCACAGTTTGAAAATATTCAAAAAAAAGTATAAATTTCAAATATCAAACCTTAATTTTCCATTTTTTATAAGGGACACCATTTTGCTGTCATTATATTTAATGGGACTTGAGCATCCACAGATTTTGTTATCCACTGGAGATCTTGGAACCAAACCCCAGAGTATAACAAGGGTCCACTGTATAGCGTTATTATTTTGCTTTAACTGCCATAGGTCCATCCTATGGAATCCTGGGGTTTGTAGTTTAATGAGCCATTAGCGTTCCTGGATGAAAACTAAACTTCCTTCTCTAAACCACCAATCTCAAGATTCCATAGGATAGAGTCATGACATGTGTCTGTCTGCTCAGGGTGTTGCCCAGTTGCTAAATATCAGCAAGCAACTTCAAGATCCCTGCTTGAAAAAGGATACTTTCAAACAGAGGATTGTTTTATGACAGCAATTCAAGTAGAGGAATATCAGTGAGGCAGGACATACAGTGGTACCCCGGGATACGAATGCGCCGCCTTACGAAATTTCCGGGTTATGAAAAAAATCCATTCAAAAAAACTGTTCCGGCTTACGAACGTTTTTTCGGGTTACGAAAAAATTTTTGGTGCTTTTCGGCGCTATTTCACACGAAATCGCGGCTTTTCCCCATTAGCGCCTATGGGTTTTCGGCTTGCGAAGGCTTTTCGGGTTACGAAAGCGGCGGCGGAACGAATTAATTTCGTAACCCGAGGTACCACTGTACCTGGCTACCTTAGGACTATTGGACAGAAAATAGTTTATCTCTGCCTAACTAGCGTTGTTGTTGTTGTTGTTGTTGTTGTTGTTGTTGTTGTTGTGTGCCTTCAAGTCATTTCCAACTTATGGCAGCCCTATCATGGGGTTTTCTTGGCAAGATTTGTTCATAAAGGCATTTGCCATTGCCATCTTCTAAGGCTGGCAGGGATTCAAACACTGGTCTTCAGAGTCAAACTCCAACATTCAAACCAATACACCATGCTGGCTTTCACCAACCAGGTAGCTATAGGCCTATAAATGGCTGAACAGTGGTATGCTTTCAATGTTAGAATGCAAGATAGCAATGTAGGACCTAATTCACAGATATGCATTGACCACAATGAAAATTTTATCACTGGATGACTTTTAATTTTGACTGATGGGGTATCACCTCCATAGCTTGAAAGTAATGAGTTACAAGTAATGTATTCAACCTATAACTAGTTTATTTTCCTGGATAATAAAGGTGTAACTTAGGGCCAAAACAGATGGCCCTAAAGGGGCAGTGTGATGGTGCCCCTTTGAGTGCCAGATCGGGGCTGCGACAGCCGCATGCTGTGGCCTTGATCCAGCTATTTGCTGACTCAGAAAGAGGCGGCAAATTGCTACTCCTTTTTGAGCAGGCGAAAGGGCCCCCTTTCAGCTATTGCCACAGCTTTGCATCGCTCCTGCAGCATGCAGTGTATAAATACCATGCCACTGGAGCACTGCAAAGCTGCCTGCTATCTGGTCTGCCGGGCGGTGTGACGCCAGCATGGGGGTGGCATCAAGGCGTGTGTTATCTAAACACCACACCTGACACAGCCCGTAAGCCGGTGCTTACTGCCGGTCTGTTTGGGGCCTTACTTTCATTATTGCAACAAGAAATTCCAGTGGGATATTTTCAAAACACTAAAACAAGTGATGGAATGGATTACTTTTAAAACATACAAAAATCCACCAAACAGTGATACCTTTATTGGCCAACCAAAATGCACAATATACTTATTGCAATCTTTCTAAGCTCCACTGGATTCTTCATCAAGAAAGATGTTACATGCCAAACAGGAGAAAAATTAGAGAATGGAAGATGCCTGCATTTTGTTGTTTCTATCCTTAGTTAAGAAGGTGTGGGGAGAGTATCTTTAGCAGGCTGACCACTCCTCCTTGGGCCATGCGGCAAGTGGGCAAAGTCCAGGAAATTTAAAATCTTACTAACATCTTACTTACATCTCTAATTTTTCTCCTGTTTGGTATGTAATATCTTGCCTGATAAATAAGCCAGTGGAGCTTTGAAAGCTTGCAGCAAATATATTATGCATTTCATTTGGGCAATAAAGGTATCACTTGATGGGTTTTTGTTTGAATTTACTAAATGGCCAATACAGCTACCTCTGCATTATTTTTTTTTAAAAAACATACACCATCCTCTCCATATTTTAGTCTGGTGTGTGGCTTTATATTTTATTCTTTTCATTTTTTGCTGTATTTGTTTAGTGTGTCTAGAACTGCTTGTACATTACTACTGGGATATGTACTATAATCATTCTGTGCCTCTTGGAAGCAAGTTAATTTCCAAAAATGACCAATGTGTATATTTTCTATTCTATGTGTTTTTAAAGCCCCCGAGGAATAACTCTTATATGCCTGTGTGTTAGTGGGACAAATCTGCTAAGACAAAGTACTGCCAAGGTTCAAAGAGCCCATATATCTGGAGAGCACACACATTAGCAACTTAGCTAAATACAGAATGACCCCAGTATTTGCCTTAGCTTAGAGACAATATATGGAAACAGCTTAGGAACAGTGGGGTGAAAATCCCTGCAATGAAACCAAGTTCTCACAAAGATGGTAAACATGTCAGAGCCATATTACTTCAGATTGTGGCCTATATTAGAACTGGAATTTCTGCTGGTTCCAGGCCTGTTGCCCTCCCTAAACTGCTCTCCCTAAACTGCCAGTCCCAAATGTGGCTGCACATTTGCAGAGCTAGTGTTAGGGTGAGAGCTAAAACAGCTTTTTTTAAAAATGTGCAAATGGTTGTGCAGAGGTTTCACAGACAATTGTGCAAGCAGTTGCAAAACTGGTGGTACATATATTTGCACAAGCAGTTGTGCAACCTCTTGCCCAACTGCTTTTTGCGACGGATGGTGCATGTATTTGGACCTTTTGCCTAACTGCTTTTTGCAACTGTAGGTAAAACACCACAATGCAGCACAACTGCATATTGTGGCTTTCCACTCTACTAATTTTGGATTTAGGTCTGGAAATGAAAAGTACATGAAAATGCAGTACTCTTCCATTCTAATAAAACTCAAATGTAAAGATATATTAATTAATATCAAAGTTAGATTCATCTATAACATCATCCTTCCAGTATCTATAGCATGTTTGTGAAAGATGGACAGTGAACAAACCTGACATGAAGGAAAAATCAACTGATTTGAAGCGTGGTGTTGGGAAAGAGTTGTACAGATAACATGGACTGCTAAAAAGAAAAATAAATGGGTATGAAGGCAAATTAAACCTGAACTATCACTAGAAGCCAAGGTGACTAAATTTAGACATTTGTATTCTGGGCGCATTGTGAGATGACATAACTCACTGGAAAAGACAACAATGAATAGAAAGTGGAACGCAGTAGGAAAACAGGGAGACTGCACTATTGGTGAATTGATTCAGTCAAGGGAACCATGGCCTCAAGCCTGCAATACCTAGGCTGGGCTGGTGATGACCAAGCCTCACCAGAAGTTGAAGCTGACATGACAGCCCAAAACAACAAGAACTACTAATAAAATCCTACTTCACCTGGCTATAGAGAACCAGACGTCAGAAACAAAAGTGGGCTACCACCTTTTTCTTGCGCATTATTAATTTCTTGTCTGTGTGCAGATGAGGGACATGTATTTATTTATTTCTGTATGGAAGATCATCAAATCATGTAAGCTTTACATCTGTGATATAGCCCAGGAACAGGTTTATGGACTCTGCAAGAGCTAGAGGAGAAAGTATCACATTGTACAATCTGTACATGATGTGGTGATGATAAAGAAGGATGAGGAGATGGAATTTCAACATGTGATTCAACTTGCTGGCAATGTACTCAGGAAGGGAAAGGAACAAGCTCCCTAGACTGAATGCTGCTGCAGCTGTGAGAGGAAGAAGAGGAGAGGCAGCATATAGGCAGGCAGTATTGGTGTTACTTCTATCTTAGAAGTAAACATCAATACATTCAGTGAGGTAGGTTGGTATACAGTGTTGCCAACAAGCCTTGAAGATATACTCCAGAATGTATTACCAAAATCCAAAATCCGTGGAATTCCCCAATATTTACCAGAATATTCATTCAAAATCCCAGGAAAGAAATTAATTAAATTCCTCGGATTCTGGGGAATTCCCCGGAAATTGGTAAAGCTGTTGGCATAGGACTGCAGTCTCTGTCAAGGAGACCCAATCAAGGAAAGCAGAGGTGGGCAGCACTGGACTAGAAGAGATTCTACAATTTCATGAATCCTCAGGATTACTTATGACCCTTCCCCACTCTGGGTTTTTGTTTTTGTTTCTGCCTTTATCTCTTCCAGATCATGACTGCCAAGCCTCCATAGAAATAGCTTGCAGGCTACCCTGCCCTGTTTAATTCCCCCCCCCTTTCAAAACAAGAAGTGTTCTTTTACCCTTTCAGGCTTTGTTTCATTTCATTGGGGGAGGCATTTTTGGGGAAACGTGTGGCCCTCAAAGGGCCCCAGAAGCAGAAAATTGGCTTCTGGGTCTGTCACCTCAAAAATAGAAGTTGGAGTTACATCTCTTTGTTGCAGTCTATATGTTTAATAATTACTTACTGCCTTCCTGTATGCTGCCTCTCTTCCTCTCCTCCTCTCAGTAGCAGCATTCAATCTAGGGAGCTTGTCCCTTTCTCTTCCTGAGTACATGGTTGTCAAACTGAACTGCACACTCAAATTCCTCCTCCTCTTCTTCTTTCCTCTCCTCCTCTTCCACCACCACTACCACCACCACCATCACCATCTTCACAACCACCATGTCTTCTAGAGGGATTACAGCTTTTGTCCGTTGCAGCAAAGAATATTATGACAACTTGAAGACTAACAATCTAATCATGGAATAATCATTTCTGTGTCATCAGATGGCAACTTGCAATATTTTCATACGCTTAGTAAATAATCAATGACCAGAGATGAGGTAAAGAAGTAGACATCTCAAAAGCACTTCACTTTCTCTTCTCCTTCCTGGGTAATTGAGTCCATGTCTGTATAGCAAACATTTGGCTTGCCTTTCTGTAGATAAAACTTCATATTTATCTTATATTCATTAACATCCTGACTCAAACATGTGCAGAGTCCATAGGCAAGTTTATTTATCGACCTTTTTGCAGCAGATAATCAATAACTTTCAAAACATCTTGCTCACAGTGCTCATTCTTGTCTGTCGCAGAGTTGTGATGGAGTGTAACAGAACAAAGGTATACAGTCCATGCATGACACAACATGATGTTTAGTTGGGGCTGGAACTCAGATTGCTTTGCAGCCTATTTATATTCACAGCCTATGCACAGTATACAGTACACTTTAAAATGTATAAACCAAGGTGTGCCTAAAAGAGAGACAGGGTGATGTAGTGCACAAAATGTTAGATATTTTGGATTCAAAATCATCATCAGTCCATGGTCAAAATGCTGGATCAGGTTACAGTCACTGGGAGTTCAAGTCCTTGCTCAGCCACTAAGGTCAGTTGGATGACTTTTGAACTCCCAACCTGATATACCTCATAGGGCTGTTGTCAGCATAAAGAAAAGAAATGACCATGGATGCCATCCTGAGTAAGCTAAAAATTATACTAAACAGAAAAATCTCTTTAGACTATTGCCAGATGTCAAACTGTTTGAAATAAAATGTGTTGAACAGATTCCAGATGAAAACTACAGAACCATGGGAGCGGCTCATTAGTTAAATGGAGTTAAGTAGCTTTTAAAGCATTTTATCATTGTCAAGCCTGAAATTTTTTATTCATCATAACATCAAGACAATGTATGCTATCAGGAAGATGTTCGGTGAGTAGAATCAACAATGTCTAATTTGACCCAGTTTCAGGAAATTCTCATGAAGCGTGGCTGAGCTGCAGCAGCTTTTAAATCTTGCCTTGGGAGGCAGGTGTCTCATGTTTGCAACCATTTTTTGTGCTCTCCAATAAAAGTTTTAATTAATTTTCTCCTTTGGGCAGTTTAGATAATATCAAAAATTCAAGGCTGTTTATAAGGGTGTATCTTTTGCTAGTTTGATGAAGATTGGTTTGGATCCTAACTTTGCTTCCATGAACTGTAGAGCAATGGTTCTCAAATGGCGGTGCATGACCTAAAAGGGATGTGTGTGTGCAAGGGTTGCTCTAGGGGAGCTCAAGAAATACAGAGTTTAATTGTCTGCTCCAAGGAGGCAACCCACCTCCCTGCCATCTCATTGGGTCCTGCTTGAGCAGAGGGGCTGGGAGGGAAGGGGCTCAGGCCAAAAACTGAATGCTCTGCTTGCTTGGAATTGAAGTGACCTCTGCCTAGCTCCTGTCCTCCCCTCCTGTGCTTCATTTGACAGCGCATCCCACCACTTCGCCAAATCTGGGGAAGGCTTCATAGTCTTCATCCCCTTCCAAGGCTGTCCTGCTGCAGCTCCTTGCTAGAGAGCTGGTTATTCTTCAGTGTATTTATTTTTATAATACAGGGTGTTGGGAATTCAGAGGTCTCTGTGGCTGATTGGGAAAGAGCCCTTCTTGCACTGGGATGCACTGTTGGTAATCTCTGGCCTGGGACAGATGGGCCCGAAGCGACATGCCACTGCCAATACTAGGGTTCTGGAGTGCCCAGCAACTGCATGCTCCAGAACCCTAGCATGTGACAACAGCGACAGCATCATGGTGGTGTCCTGTCCACACAGGGGCTGCCATCTTGATGTCAGCGACACACAGCATATAGATGTCTTTGTGCATCGCTTACATCACAAGTGCGCCAATGGCGCACTTGTGACATGTGCATGCCATCCTAAAAAGAACCCAGTTTTTCTGGCTTCTTTTTTGGGTGGAGAGACGCCGAGCAGTTTGGCTGCTGTGGCGACCCTCCACAGGCAAACAGGCCACTGCCAGCTTACCCTTTTGGGGTGGATTGTATCGGGCCTCTATGCATATTTACTCAAAAGTAAGCTCCTTTCAGTCCAGCGGGGCTAACTCTCATGTAAAGGTAAGGGCTCTGCTTTCGAGGATACTGTCATTTTAGTAGGATGAAGTTGCTGCAGCAGAAATGAATACCCATTCTGATCAAAGAAACATAAGTGTATTTAGGAAAGGGGGGAAAAAATAAGTCATGCAGCACTCCCTGCAATGGAAAGTGTTTCTGGTTTCATTCATGCTTACTCCCAAGCAAGAATGCCTGTAAATCTGATCACACATATCAAGCTTTACACATTTACTCAGCATTTAACTGGAAAGTGGCAATAGAGACAAAGAAGTAATGGCACGTGTGGTGGCACAAATGCTGGGAGACTTGTTCCTCTTGTACTGCGCAATTCTATGCTCCCCTAGGAATAAACTATTGGACTTTAGGTCTTAAGAGTTTTGAATTTCCCTGACTAAGTGTCCTGCAATTTAACTATCCTGTTTAGAGGGTTATTTTCTAAGGGTAATTGCAGCACAGACTTTCAGGTAATTCCCTCTTTGCTGGAAAGGTATTTGATTGACCATCTAGTCACATTACAAGAACATTTTTTTTAAAGCATTTTAATGAAAACTTTGAAGCATTCAGCTGGGTAAAAAATCCATTTGAAAATTCATCACAGCCAATATCATAAACATGACTGATTGAGAACACCTTATTGATCTACAGACTGCTTCTTTAAAAATAAAATGTAAAGAGATCTCTTTGCCAGAGGTTTGGATTACTGTTCAACAACAATACCCAACATTAAGTGAAAAGGCTATGGAAGTGCTCATATTGTGTGCAGCTATCTACCTTTGTGTAAATGGATTCCCAGCTCTGCCAGCTATAAAGGGTAAATATTGTGCAAGACTTGATGTCACCAAGAACTGACAGGCAGGGGTTTAAATTCTGGCAGCTGCTTTGTGATGTAAAGGTGGAAAAGAGAGTGAGGAAGAGGTTGAAGTTCTGGCTGTGGCTTCCAGGTGGGACTTCTCTGGGCAGGGTCGGGGGAGGCATTGGCTTGCCTGGGCCCTACCACAGAAGTCTCTACTATTGCCCTAAGACTACTTCTCAGCCTGGCCATTACATGTTAAAAAAAAGTTAAGTATTTCTTCATTTCAATCCAAGGTTGCTCAAACCTGCGGGTACTGTCTGCCCTCCATAGACTTGCCATCCAAGATTTGAGCATCCATGGATAGCAAGACTGTGGGGCTGTGGCAGCAGAGGAGGAGGAGGAGGAGGAGGAGGAGGAGGAGGAGGAGGAGGGAGAAAGAGGACAAGGACGAGCGGTGGCAGGGCAATAGAGGAGGGGGTATGAGGAAGAGGAGGAGGAGGGGGGAGGAGGCGAGGAAGAGGAGAAGGAGAAAGGAAAAGGAGGAGGAGGAAGAGTGGAGAAGAGGAGAAAGGCGGTGGGGTAAGAGGAGGAGGAGGAAGAGCTGCAGCAGCTGTAACGGGGGAAGAGGAGGAGGAGGAGGCGAGGAAGAGGAGGAAGAAGAGGTATCCCCACTGCCTGACGCAGTGAGAGCAGCGAGGCTGGCATCAGGGAAGGGGGGGGGGGCAAAGTGGGACCATTGAGTACTATGGGACTTGAGCATCCATGAATTTTTGTATCCATGGGGGGTGGAGGGTCTGGAATGGATCCCTCACAGATACTGAGGGTCCACTGTGTCAAACCTGTGGGGTCCGAGGACCCACTGTACTATATGAAGTGGGGGACCCTGACATGCCCACATAGATGTAAAGGGGACCCAGGGGTAAAAAGTTTGAGAACCATTGCTGTAGAGAATTTCCTATATGGAATAAAGCTTTCCCACTCCACATCCTCCACTCCTCTGCAACCCCAAAAATCTGTTCCTGAGGTTTAAGAGATCTTTGAGAGTTGTTTAAGATTTGAAATAGATAACTGCCTATGGAGCAAGAGTTGGTAGGAATCACTTTTCATGAAAGAAGAAAGATCTTCAGTTCCAAACTGTTCTGTAGTCCTAAAGGTATGAAAATTAAAAGTTCTCATTTTAAGTCTATCATTTAACAAATGACAAATATTGCAATCCATGTTTGCTTGGAAGATTGACGACTCCTTAGTGGAAACTGCTTTCCAAAATAATATAATTGTCTCTGGAATCAACTGCTTGAAGCAATGTGTCCTTGTAGATGGAAGAAAGCAGACCCTGAAAAATGTGGCTTGATCATGGCAGCTGGGGGATTCTGGAAGCTGTAGAACAATGCTCTGCTACAGCAACACGTGTTGCTGCATTCATGTTTGGGCTAATGTCACAGTACAATTGCATCTTGGGGGGGACCATTTGTTCTCCACCACTCCTGCTCTAAGCTGTGGAAAGCAAAACAAGGTGTGTAGTAGCATTCATACTACAACAGGTGGGCATTCTTCTGTTCTACAGTCATAGGAGAAAATGATAGGTTGTTCATCCAGAAACTGGTATGGAGCCTCATGGTACTATTTTTGTGTTTGGATTTAATGATGTATCCTACTGTCCTCTTAAGACTGACAGGTATATCACTTCGCTTCCTTCAAAATGACAAGTCTATTGTATTTTGGAGATGTCCTACACATTCTAATGAGTAGAGCCCTGGCCATCTGTTCCCAAATCTTGACCCGATGGCAGCACTTCCTCACGGTGCTGACCTCAGGAATGGATAAGCTGGGCAGTGACTTCTCCTGGCTGCCAAGATGAAGAGAGAGCTGAGCTGAACTGAACTGAACTGAACTGAGGGGCTTAGTCATCACCAAGTGTACAGTATTTTGTTTTCAATTCCCAGAAGAATGTGATTTCTTCTAGGTTTTTTTTTAAAAAATCAGAACATCACTTTATTTTGAATGAATATTGTAACAGACAATAAGCAGTATAAATATTGACCTATAATAACAATCTGTGAGTTGTAAGTGGCCCATTTCAAATCTAAATAACTTTTTTAAATTTATACCTTTTCATTATTTGCTTCAAACTGAAAATACAAACACCTTGCCAGTATTACAAAGATACAGTTAAAAAAAAAAAAAAGAATATTATAAGATATACACAAATATTTTGCAGATCTGGTAAGGAATGATAGCTTTGGTTCTAACACTTTTAAAAATGGTTCTGTTTGAAATTAAGTCAAGGCTATTGATCCCCCACAGTTAAAATGAAAAGTGCATATCCGCATAGCCTATTTTAATCTAAAATTTTAATCTATATTGGGATCAGTAGAGCTTGTTACACTACCAGGCTTTACAGTCCCGCATATGCTGCTCAGATAGCTAGTTTGATGTAGTGAGACTCTGAAAATCAGAGTGAGATTGTGTGCTCAGCCATGGAAAGCCACTGGGCAGGTCACCCTCTCTCAGCCTCAGAGGAAGGCAATGGGACTCTCCATCTGAACAAATCTTGCAGAGAAAACTCTATGGTAGGGTTGCCTTAGGACTGCCATAAACCGGAAATTACTTGAAGACACACAACAACAAGCAAACTGTTCAGCTCAACTACATTGTTAAGTGATGGGGAAGTACGCTTTGTCATCACAGTGACTCCTGGTCCCATTCAAAACTACTGAGTAATCTCAAGGTCCAGTAGAAGATCCTCTTCTCTTCCTCAGAGCTAGGGAATGAAATTTACTCAGTTCTCCTACTGCAATTCAAATCCATTGAGATGACAGCTGATCTCACCGCAGGTTTCAAGACTGGAGAAATTCTACTTCATTCGCAATAAGCACCTCATGTTGAGAGGATGCTGCTGCTGCAGCAGCAATGAGCACTCCTTGGCACCACGTGCATTTAAGCCTCCGAGGGGGACTGCTGTATGCTGCTTCTTTTCTTGTACTGTCAGACTGACTCAGCACATATGATAGCTGAGAAAACATAGAAGCCTGAGACAGCAAGGAGGATTCAGCTAAGCAGCTGGGTCAGTCACTTCTAGGGTTTCCATACTGACATTTTAAAAAATGCATTTCTCCAAAGAAGGGAAATATATGTGTTTTCTTGGGAATGTTATGGAGCTCCTCCATTCTGATGAGAAGTGTATTCACTTTGCATATAACATAAAAATAAACAGTAACTTAGCATGTCATGTCATGAGAAAGTACACTCTTTCCGACATTAAGCCTAGCTAAAGAGCAATCCAAATTTTTCTTTTCAGGTCTGGTAACACAAAGATCTTGTTTGTTAAGGCAGTAAGATTTGTTGCCCAGCAAAGAGGGTCCAAAATAGTAGAAGCAAGGTGAGCATGGTGTAGAACATCAGTTTATTTCTGCAGAAATAGGTCCACCAAGGTCCAGAGTTTGACTGGATGATTCTCAGAGTCCAGCTTTTATACCATTCTACAACTTGAAAACATTAACACCATAGATCAAATCATATCCTCTCTGTCTACCATTCATCAACACCTTTGATCTGTTTCAGAGATGGCTATGTTTGTTCTAGTTTCTTTATCAAAACAAATAGTATGTGAAATTCAGTCAACAGGAACTTTGGATGTTTACAAGGAGTCTGTTACTTAAACAAGGAAGTTCTTAATTAACACTTGTAAATCAAGACTGAAGTTCCCTTCTATGTTAAACTGAAAGAAAAAGAAAAAAACACCAGGATTGTGAGGAACAAAAGATCATCAATTTCCTATGTGACTCTCCCACTTCCAAATGATGGAGATTTCAGGCCCTATGAATCCAGTTTGGGAATATACAGTATACACTAAGAGTAAGGGTTTCTACTTATATTATTTTCATCACATTAGTACAAGCTCAACTCCCCTTCTCCAAGACATTTCCTATCATTTTTAAAAGATTGGGTAAAGTGGCTTTGTTAACAGACATCATCACAGTACTATTCCTTTTACATACTTTCAATTTTGTGTCCTAAATGACCATTTTAGAATACTCAGGGACAACAGCATGCTGCACTCAGTATAAAGGCCTTTCTCTTCTAGTCCACAGTTTCTAACCTACACACAAGCTAATTGTTGCAATACAGCATCCAGAATCCCAGATGAACATGAGAAATGGCTGTGATGGTTGGGCAGGTCTGGGAACTAACTTTTCCAAACTAGGCAAATACTAAGATAGCAGATCACACGTTCTTTCAGGGATCTGGCCTGGGCTTTGTGCAATACTTTGTTTCTGTGGCTATACTGAATAAAATACTGCAGAATGTGGTCCATAGCGCAGAACAACTTTTATTTTTTTTCTAAATTGATTTTTCTAAAAATAAACACCCTAATTTCTCTGATATTTCTTTTTATAGCATGGATTGGTGCTAGTCAAAGTGATTGTCCAGTGATGGGTCCTCATCCATGAGCCATAAACTGCTGCTTGCTGGAGATTTTCATGGAAAGAAAGAAACAATTGTAGCCAGTGGGCACAAACTACATTGTGTTCATTGCTGGTCTCTCATATCACATGGCCTAAGAAGCATTGACACAGATAACAGTGTAGAAAGCTTTCTTGTACTCAGTTGGACTTTGATCCATCCATCATCTTTTCTCTGCTTCTATTCAAATTGGCAGCAACCCTCTCGGGCTTCAGGAACAGGTCATCCCCTGTTACCTCATTCTTTTCATTACATCTCACAAGCAGGATGTCTGCCCAGAAATGTTCTATACTGACTTGGCTACATCTTTTGAGTCTTTGTTAGCCCTACATGGGGCCATTTCATGGTACCCGGTTACAGCACTATGATTCCCCTTTAACTGAGGCATCACTGGAGTGGTGCAGGGGGGAATGTACAGTGTGACACCTCAAAGGGTGGTGTCACCCAGTGTGCTATTGGGAAAGGGCTGTCTCCTAGCAGGGCAGAAAAGTGTGTCCTCCCTTTCCTGCCAGGCCAACAGTTCCACCAGACCTGGAAAAGCTGCAGGGAAGCAGCCACACTGGGTCTGCTGGCCAGGAGAGAAGGCAAATCATCTTCCTTCTCCTCCCAGCCATCAGCTCCACCAATCCCAGAAAAGGCTGTTGAAGAGGGGGGGGGCATTAAAATGATCCGCACTGGGTAGTGTTTCCAAAACTTTGATCATCCTGATGTCTTGGATTTTAACTCCCAGAAGCCCCAGCCAGCTTGACCAATAAGCAGGAATTCTGGGAACTAAGGTCCCAAACGTCTGGAGGATCGAAGTTTGGGAATCACTGCCATTGGGTATCAAATATACTAGATACACTACTGGCTATGGCAGTATCATGTAGAACCCTGGAATTTGTAGTTTAGGGAGGAATATTTAACATTCTCAACCAGAAAGCTTTAGTGCCTTGCCAAACTACAAATACCATGATTCCATAGGCTGCAACCATGGCAGCTCAAGGGGAATCATAGTGCTGTAATATTGGTGCATGAAAGGGCCCTTAGAGTAGCCAGGGACTGAATCTGTGACTGCGTGCAAACACGAACTCAGGGCCATTCCCTATCCAGGATAAGCAATGCATTCCTCCTTCTCCTGAGCATTTACGCAGCCCTTAGAAAGCTGTGTGCATCCACACAATAACACTCAGCCATTTCAATGTGTGCTGCCTGACCGGAGTGAGCATCTAGCTGTTGTTCTTTTTAAAAGAGGGGAAGAAAGGCTTTAGGGAGATCCTGTTCTAAACCCTCTTTCTTTCCCTTGACAGAACCAGTGGTAGTGTGGCAGAGGCAATAAGAATGAAGGCACTCCAACCTCACCTCCCCAAAAAATAATTGTCTGTATGTAGCCTGAGAAACAAATCTCTGCTGGGGGAGAGGGAATGCCAGTATTGTGGCAGATTCAAAGGAACAGCTTGAAAGCAGCTGGAGAGTTTTGCAAAATGAAGGAGGGGTAAAAGAGAGGGGAAGAGCAGGCGGAGCAGCTGCATAGAGAGACATGCACAATATTAATTATCCCTATGTAATGGAAGTGAGGAGGAGAAAATATTTGCATTTTTAATGGAATGGAGCAGGGGAAACAGCAGCTCACACTCTCTCATATAGCTCTGCAAGGAAGTGGACCAGTTTCACATTGGACGCTTACAACGGCTGTCAAACCATAACAATCTGGATAGGCAGGATTTTCAAATGTTTCATCTCGACTTGTAATGGAAACATTCATCATCGCATTCCTTTAAAGTGAAGAACAACAGTAATAAATGTGTTGTTTTACAGGCTGGGGTCTCCCCCCCCCCCTTATTCTTGTCTATCTGTCTCTGTATGTCTCTTCCCATATCCTCCATCCATCTATTTCTTCTGTTTCTCAGGGTTTTTTTTCCCCAAGTTCTAAATAGATCATAATAATAGTGCATCAACTGATGAGTGTGTCCGATAAGATTAATTTGTCACAGTACTCTGCAAATTAGTGTGTTTGGACTTGTATACACAGAGTATCTCTTCCCTTTCTTCCCCTTCACATAGTTTCCTCCCCAGGTTCTACTTGTCCTTTGTTTTCTACACTTCCAGGTCACCTGTTACATTTTGCTTTCCCAGTTTCCTTTCACCCTGATCCTTGTGTACACCTTAGGCGCTACCAGTTATGGAGTTCTCATCTCCTCTATTTACCTTCTTTAGTCCAAGCGTTCCATTCAGAAAAGCGATAGAGAGGGGGTGCACAGCTTGGGAATGTCACTTTTAACAGAAGGGTCATGTCAGGTCCCTGTCACTCACTCACTATCTCTTTGTTGGGCCAATTTTGTTAACTGAGGTAAAGGACAAGATTTTCCTCACCCTATTTCACATATGGACCATGTCCCCTAACTGTCCTGATTTGGCACAGACAATCCCAAGTCATCCCACCCTTTCAACTGCTTCTACTATGTCCCAATTTCTCTTTTTTCCAGCTTTCCTCCTTTGTCCTAAGCTTACTATTCATTGCTGCAACATGAGCTCAAATTGAGAAAAAGCAATTTGCTCTCAGTTTATTCAGCATGAAGGAGAGGAGCAGGCAGAATCTTGTTCCTCCCAGTAGGCTCAGATAACAGCAAAGTGCTTAAGCCTCCTGCAGGGACGTAGCCAGGGGGGGGGATCTTGGGGTCCGGACCCCCCCTTCCATTAGAAAAATGAATGGTGTGTGCTGCTGCGCCGCTCACCCAAGCCCCATTATAATGGTGGCACTTAGTCTGGACCCCCCCCCTTCCTAAAATCCTGGCTACGTCCCTGCCTCCTGGCTTTCATGCTCTTCAATGCTTTTGCTATCTTGAGCTCACTGTTTGGACACAGGTGGCCTGGTTTTCATCTGTGAAATGTTGGAGAGTATGCCAGACTGGCAGCTGAATCTTTAACATGGATAAAGGGCCATCATCTTCGATTGCAGATTAAGGTTACAGACTAGTAGGCAGACCTCATATCACACAGAAGTCTAAGAACATAAGAAGAGCCATGACTGATCAGACCAAAGGCTTCTCTAAGTCCCATACTTTCCAAATGTCCAAGTCTGGGAGGGCCAGTTCCAATTAGTCTTCTACCATCCCACTTTTTTCAGCTACTATTAAAATGATGGTTTCTCCTCCTCCCACCCTCATCCTTGCTTTGCTTCAATTGCTGCAAGCTGAGTTAAAATTGCAAAAGTAGTTTGCACTCAGCTAACTCAGGAGGGGGAAAGGGGAAGGGAAAGAGGAGGAATCTCATCCTTCCCAAGAGGCTCAGGCAAATGCAACATGCTGTGGCCTTGGCCAGAGCTAACAGAATGAACTTCAACAGGGAGAAATGTAAGGTTAGGGCGAAAAAATGAAATGCACAGATATAGGATGGGAGACACCTGGCTTAAGGAGACAACATGTGAAAGGGATCTAGGAGTCCAAGTAGACCACAAGTTGAACATGAGTCAACAGTGTGATGTGGCAGCTAACAAGGCCAATGCGATTTTAGGCTGCATCAATAGAAGTATCGTATCTAGATCCAGGGAAGTAATAGTGCCACTATATTCTGCTCTGGTCAGGCCCCACCTGGAATATTGTGTCCAGTTCTGGGCGCCACAATTCAAAAAGGACATTGAGAAACTGGAGCGTGTCCAAAGGAGGGCGACTAAAATGGTGAAAGGTCTGGAAACCTTGCCCAATGAGGAACGACTCAGGGAGCTGGGGATGTTTAGCCTGGAGAAAAGAAGGTTAAGAGGTGATATGATAGCCCTATTTAAATACTTGAAGGGATGTCATATTGAGGAGGGAGCAAACTTGTTTTCTGCTGCTCCAGAGACTAGGACCCAGAGCAATGGATGCAAGCTGCAGGAAAAGAGATTCCACCTCAACATTAGGAGGAATTTCCTGACAGTAAGGGCTGTTCGACAGTGGAACACACTTCCTCGGAGTGTAGTGGAGTCTCCCTCCTTGGAGGTCTTCAAACAGAGACTGGATGGCCATCTGTCGACGATGCTTTGATCTGGATTTCCTGCATGGCAGGGGGTTGGACTGGATGGCCCTTGTGGTCTCTTCCAACTCTATGATTCTATGATTCTATGGCGGGTTACAGACGGGCAGGGGAGGACGTCTTGGAGGTGTATTCAGCTGAATGCGGAGCCTCCAGACGGCCCGCCCCGGGGGCGTGCTTCAGGTGTTGGAGCTTCCACTCGGGGGGGCAATGAAGACGCCTCACCTGGGTCTGTTTCGGACCCGGAGTTTCCAAACCGCCGCCTCGGAAGACGCTGCAAAAAGAGAGGCAGCTTCCTCACGGGTGGCCCAAACCGCGGCTTTTTTTTTCTTTTGCCACATGAGAGGTGCGCAGCTTCGCAGCTGCAGCACTAAGCAGCGGCGGCAGAAAGCCTGTCTGCGCATTTAAAGCACCCAAGCCCCTTTAAACTTTTTCCCTGTGACTTTAAAGCTAGGCAGGAGTGGTGTGAGGTAGCAATGTCCAAACGCCTGGGAGGACAGAGTTTGGAGATTGCTGGTTTGGGGACCAGTGAGCCAGGCATGGTGGGAGGAGAGAACAGGAAGGGCAGAATAGATTAGATAGGGCTGGGAGGGAAGACATGCCCTGGGAGGCGAAATGATGTCTTTATGGGACATCATGGGACCTAGTGCCTTGTCAGTGCTCCCTGCCCCTTGATCCCAGGCCCTCTCTAGTTGCCCTTTGCCTTTGGGGGCAAGTTTAGAGGGCATCAAAAGGTCTTGGGCACATTCAAGCTCCGGGGTCTCTTTTTTTTTTTTCCTTTGCCGGCTGGCGAATGCACAGCTGCGCAGGGCTAAGCAGCGGCGGCAGAAAGCCTATGGGCACATTTAAAGTGCCCAAGCCCCTTTAAAACAATGGTGGTCTCCTGCCAGCTGGTGATCAGCTGGTGTTGGCATCCTTGTCCGCTTGCACTTTGCCAGTGTCAGCAGCATCATAGATGCCTCCTCTCCTTTGGTCCCCGCGCTCCTGCTGAATCTGCAATGCGCAGCCACAGCTGGCTCCGCTGCCACTGCTGTCCCCCTGCCATCTCCCCTCACCTCCTTTGTACATATGTCAATATTTACAGTTTCAGCATTTTATATTGTTAGGTGAAAATGGCAGAGGAATGTGTGTAGGGGTGCACTTTAAAGTCCAAACTTTCCAAGCAGCGCATGCGTACATCTTGCTCTAGGGTTAGGGTTAGGGTTAGGGTTACGAGGCTTAAAATGCGCCGCAGCTGTGCCTCAGCTTCCACAGCTGCATGGCAGCGGACGTTGCAATTAAAGCCTGACTGCAAACTGCGCATGTTCCAAGACCCCAACTCACTATGCGACGGAGCTTTTAAATGGGCAACTTAAAGTAGCGGCGTAGCAATTCTGGTGTACCGGTGCAGCAGCTCTCATGGCTTCTTCCCCTTCTCGATATGTGTCAGCATTCAGGTAGGACTGCTCCAGTTTCTGCAGTTACTCCAGTTTCTGGGACCATATAGCTATAATGTCAGCCATCTCAGTATGAGACCAAGACGTCCCCCTGCCTTTTTTCGGGGTGCTGGTGGATGGCTGAGCCATCCTGCCTGGTGGCAAAGGGGAGCCTCCACACAGCTGTGCCACGAGCAGCCAAACTGTGCCCGTTCCCAGGTGAAAATGGTGCAGGAATGTGTGTAGGGGGGTCACTTTAAATTCCAAACTTTCCCTTATCACTTTCTACAACCAAAACATCCGCCGGCAAAAGTTACAACTTCCCGCGGTTCTAGCAACGCATGCGCACCACTGGCTCTAGGGTTAGGGTTACGAGGCTTAAAATGCGCCGCAGCTGTGCCTCAGCTTCCACAGCTCCATGGCAGCGGACGTTGCAATTAAAGCTTGGCTGCAAACCACGCATGTCCCGGGACCCCGACCCATTATGGGATGCAACTGACACGGAGCTTTTAAACCGGCAACTTATATTTGCGGCGTAGCAATTCTGACGTATCGGTGCAGGGGCTTAAAGATGGAGCTGCGCAGGTACGCCGCAAATCAAAAAGAAGCGGAAAAAAGCAGCACCTTTTTAATGCCGCTTCTTCCCGCTTGGGGCGTGCGGGGGGCGTGTTCATGACGGCATTCAGGTAAAGCCCGTCTGAAGGCTCTACCTTCATGACGTCATGAGTACATCCCTTTTTGCCCGTCTGTAACCCGCCTATGATTCCTAGCTTGTGTCTTCTTCCTCACAAATAACTTTTGGCATCTTGACACATGATGATGGTGCTTCATCACATGCATCCTGGTTTTCATCTGTGAAATGTAGGAAAGTATATACTTTAGCATTCTATTTGGACAGCAGCCAAACAGTTGCCCATGAGTTGCCTACAATCAGAACATGGACACCATCACTCTATATTCCAGGATCCTACCAATTCTCCCCAGTTCCTTATGGCTGCTTTGGTGATCATCTCACATTGTATAATGGTTTTTTAAAAAAAGGCTAGCCCTGCCCCCAATATCTGCCCTCTTTTTTGCCTCTGGGTAAGATTAGTCTTGCTAGAATCACCCAGCAGATAAAATGTGATTATTTTAGTTGATGAGTTTAAAAGCAGTTTTCACTTCAGTTGGTTTGTAATGCAAATGCAAAACCTATGGTACAAATGCATCCCGACTACATTAACAATAATCAGATGTTTTGACAAATAGCTTGAGAGAGTCTCAAAGGTAATTTAAGAGAAGACTATGGCTACTTCAAACTGCACGTGTCTCCTGAACCAAAACTGAACTCCACTATCTGATACTGATTTTTAAAAAGTTTTTAGCCAGATGCAATTAGTATTTCTTGCGAAATGCCCACCTTATCTAATGAACAAGATGACGGCATTTTCAAAAATTCCCTGGAGGGTTTTTCTAACTCTGCCATCATACTGTTTAGACTCATTGCTTGCTGACATTTGTAGGCAACCAGGACAATCTTAACTCTCTGGCCATGGACAGAGTGATCCTAAATGGGGAGGATTAGTAAATAACAAGGCATATCCTGCACAACCCTGCCAATTTGCAACAACCAAGGCAAAAGTTGTAAGGGTGTGGAACAACCGGAGCAACTATTTCTTATGATGGGTATAGACCAGACTTCTCCCGAGGAAAGGAGTAAGTTGCTTGGGATCCAGTAGATCCAAATTATTGTCACTCTGGTGCTGCAACATTTATTTCAGGACTTTATGCTTCTACCACTGATGGAGGTACCAATAGTAGTTTTCACTCCTGGAGTTCTCTCTGGCCAGATCAATGGTTTCTCCTGCAGCAGGTCTTTGGGAGTCACAAGAGCCTCTTGCAGAGCCTTGCCAGGTTGCATCCTTTCCCACTGCATTCCTACCATGCTGCTTGCTTTGGAAGGTTATTTTTTTCAATTAAAATAAATAAATAAAAACACCCCATACACACTAAGCAATATAGGGGCAATTTTGCCATTAGGAAAAGAGACTGTAACCAGGAAGTAAAGTGAAAGTCCATTTGTAGTTATCTTCCTAGTTAAATGTCTGCCCAGGCTTTAAAAAAAAAAACCTGGGAAGGGTTGGCATACACCAGCACCCGAAATATGAACTACATACAGAGCTAAATGTAGATTATTATCTGGTGTACCCAGCACTATTGGTAGGGATGTTACAGCCTCTCAAATCTAGACATCTAATTTACATATTGTGCAAATTATTACAGTTATGCATATTATTCATTTGCAATCTAATTATACAAATTCAATATATTAATCATTGGGGGAAAAATTCTACCAGTTTCTGTCTTGGTAACTAATCTTCTGAGAGAACTAATGTAGAGTAATATTTAACATTCTGGTCTTGGAACCGAGAGAGCAAAGTTAAAATTCCAAAGAACTGGAAAATAGAGAACTGAGAGACACAGATCATGTCTAACCTGTAATTCTATTGTCAATGTCATTGTGACTTCATTTGTTAGCTAAACACATTTAAAGACTATGATAGGCATATCATAGACTACAACTCCTAGCATCCTGATGCCAGGTAGAGAGTTTGGGTAGTTGTAGTTCAAAAGGTTGCATTTCCAAGCTCTCAGAATGTGATATGATCTTTCTGTCTATATACTTCTTGTGGCCCTGGTGACAGATAATCTGATGATTGTGTAGTTTTAGTTTATTATTTTAATGATTGATGTAATTTTATTAGCTGGAGTACTAGTTCGGAATTCAAATCTCTGTTGAGTCATGACACTTTTTGGACTGCATATAATTTACCTGTGCCACTTCTAAATCATTACATATAATTAATAAATAAGACATAATTAATACCAAATAAGGCAAGCATACACGTAGGAAAGATGTGTGCACATAGCAGAAAGTTGTCTTGATCTTTAAACTGCACTGACTGCCACTACTGAGGTAACAATCTGCTTTTAAAACAGAACAACAGTTGATCACTTCAGCAGTAAACCCAGTTAGGGGTCTGGCCAGGGACGTAGCCAGGATTTTAGGAAGGGGGGGGGTCCAGACTAAGTGCCACCATTATAATGGGGCTTGGGTGCGGCGGTGCAGCAGCACACATCATTCATTTTTCTAATGGAAGGCCAGACCCCAAGAACCCCCCCCCCTTGGCTACGTCCCTAGTCTGGCTCTGGATGCCTGCACACTGGACCCTTGGTATCCGCTGGGGTTTGATGCCAGGACCCCTCATGGATACCAAAATCAATGGATGCTGAAGTCCCATTATTTACAATGGCATAGTAAAATGATGTCCCTTATATAAAATGGCAAAATCAAGGTTTGCTTTTTGGAATATATATATATGTGTGTGTGTGTGAGAGAGAGAGAGAGAGAGAGACAGAGATGGAGAAGTGGGGGAAGAGAATACAGTCAGCCCTCTGTATCCATAGATTCTTTATCCATGGATATTAATCTATGGATACAGAGGGCTGACTGTACTCTCTTCCCCCACTTCTCCATCACACACACGCACACACACTTTTTTCCTGCATGCACTTCTTTGGATTCTGGTCTTATCTTTGTGTTGACTTCTGTTTCTAAATGCCGTTATCTTTTGTAAGCCTTCAGGATTAAGCTGGGCTGAAAATCCAGAGAAACAACACACTGCTTTAATATGGCTAGGGCTTTTCAGTTGCCTCCTTTTAGAAATGGCATTGGTGTAAGCAGCAGATTCTCTCTTCCGACCCTCTCTGGCAGTCTCGGGACACATAGGGCAACATCCTGCCACTTAAAGGGCTGGCATTATTGCATTCTGCAACCTGAAGAGGAAGTCAAATTGGAACAGACACCAGGCAGTCTTCTGTTACAGCTGTCTGCATTCCTATTGATCTGAGGGGTTTAGTCTGCATTCTGGCTTTATCATCCAGTGGCATCATGATTGCCATCTATTCCCTCTCATCCTCCTAACCTGGAAAGCATTTAAGAGGTCTGATATCAAAAGATTCAAGGCTTGGGGGGAAAAAGAACACCAGACTTCAGAAGAAACAGCTGCCTAGTACCTTTGAAGAAAGTTTCTTGACACGTTCCCCATTTAATTAAACACACACACACATACACAGCCTGAAAATGTGTCTCTCCCTTTGTTGAGCATTGCAGAACACTTTCTGTCTGATGGTGCTGGATTACAGTATAATGAATCTCTTCTCGAGAGTGCCAGCTCAAAACAGACGGACAGCTTGTATGCATGTGTTCTAATTCCCACCTTGTTAACATGATAAGAACAGAAAGAAGGATCAGTTTGGGGGGGAAGATTTATACAAGGGAATTATCTCCTCCTACTGTAAAAAAAACAAAACAAAAAACGTAACTACAGTGAATTTTTCATGTTACTCCTTTGGATTGTTTTGGAAGTAAAAATGGTTGCCTGCATTGGGTGAAGTTGATCAAAGATGAGTAACTCCAAGTTTCCTCGGGGGCTTTTTGTGTTTTGTTCTACATGTACACACCACCTTTTAAAATTACCATATTATAGCTGTGAAGGATGTAATTTTAATAGAATGACCCTCTCCTGACATAAAGCTGGTGCAGCAGCAATACAACTGATAAAAAAAAGACTGCACCTTTTTAATAGTGGAAATGCATCTTCCCCAATGCTTGTTTTCCGAGTATTGTCATTAAAGTAAGTCATATAACTAGAAATGCTTTTTCTGTCATCAAGGGAGAGATGGCAAAGAGGAGAAACATAAAAAAGGTGATCATGTCATGAGAGATATACAGTCAGCAAGCAGAAGGAAATGAAGTTTTAAAGGAGTGGGGTGTTGTATGAGGCAATGTAACATGCAGAAGCTGGTTGTTATGTGCCATCAAGTCATTTCAGACTTACGGCAACCCTAGGCTGAACTTATTATGGTGGTTTCTTGGTAAGATTTGTTCAAGGGGGGGGGGTGCCTTTGCCTTCCTCTCAGGCTGAGAGATTGTGACTTATCTAAGATCATGCAGTGGATTTCCATAGCTGAGTGGGATTCAACTCACGGTCTCCACGGTTGTAGACCAGTGCTAAAACCACTACACTATGTTGGCTGTGTATGCAGATGATAGTTATGATGAAAACTACAGTATGGCAGAATCCTCTGCATGTTTACTTGAAACTAAGCCCCACTGTGTTGACTGGGGATTACTCACATGTCAGCATTCATAGACTTGCAACCTGCACATTCATTTATACTGGAGAGGGCAACAATAGAGTGTTAGGAGGCTGTATTGGTACCCCAAGGCCCCTTTGGGGGGGTCACCCCCTCTGCTGCCATCTCAACAGAAAAATAATAAGTATTTTGCACCAAAATGCCACACATACACCAAATTCCTAGGTGCAGTACAGACCGCCCCAAAGAGGAGGCCTGCAGCCATACCTGTTCGCACTGGATTGAGGCCAGGGCAACCTCACTGGCAGCCCCTATGGCCCCAATCCAGCGTTTTTCCAGGCCAAAGAGAAGCAGCAAAAGGGGTGCCCTGGTGCCCCTTTACCCCCAGCATCATTGGCGTGACCATTTGGTTGCCACACCAACAATGTGTGCACCAAAAAGGAGCTCTATTTTGGAGCTTTGTCCCGTGGCACCACCAGGCCACCATAAGTGACTTGGGGAGGTGCAGAGACATCATGCCTGCACTGTGCCATTTGGACATGGTGCGTGCATGACCGCCAGCACGTTCTAGGGTCAGGGACCATGCAGCTGGTGTGCAATCCCTAACCTTTAAATCGCCATGGCCACTCCACTTTGGGGCCATCTGTATCGGCCCTTAGGGAACATATCCACTCTATTTTGCAACCCTGGCCCATTTTAGGCCATTACCACTGTTTCGAGAAACTGAATTTTGAAGGTCTTAACAGTAGACTTTTGTTAGGATACTTGTGGCAATCAGTAAGTTATAGAAACTGGAGCTGAGGAGTTGAGATTACAATGGAGAGTAAAAGTTTCTGGTGGGAATGGAGGTGAAATGGATTTCCTTTTCTCCAAAGCATAGGGATATGGGGGATAAAATCATGAATGACTTTTTTCATTTTCATTCAGATAAGGCTTTTAATGCAAGCTCTTAACTTACATTTAAAGGTTAGTTTAACATAAAATTTAAATTTAAAATTGTCCCAATTGTAATGTAAATGTAATAGAATTAGTTTTTAAATTTATTAATGACTAATTAAATGAATTAACTCTTTTCTGCTACCCTCCCTATCTCTGCAACTGAGTGGCTACATTGGTACGGCAAAAGTCCCTGTGGTAGGAGGGACGGTATTGAGTTCATGTGTAGTTTCTGTGTGTTGTGAAGACATAGGTTTGGGAAATATGTTCAGCTCCACAGAAAATGTATTGAGATGGGTATTTTCCATCTTTCTTTAACTATATAATATATCTATAATTTACAATCTTAAATTTGAAGAAATGACATTGAACTTCACAGTGGAATTTTGTACTAGTATTCCTGAAGTGGGGTGTCCAGAGGAATTGATGTTCCTTGTGTGGTTTTGTACCAGGTAATGTTCTTGGAAGAATTCTAGCAAGATAATATGTATGTCCTTCTTGTATTTGTCATCAAGATAGCTGTTTGTTGATTAGATCAAGTGCGGCTTTTTTGTACCAGGAGGTCTTTTTGACCAGAGAAATCTCATTCTGAAAGATTTCTATTTGTGTGCTCTAAATTCTCTCATAATGCCAGAGCAATATAGCCCTCTGCCACGTGACCTGTTTATCTGAGATGTTTTTTCCTTGTCTGATATTTGTCACAGCTATGATTGGCATTAGAACTAATTAGAAGTTAATTCTTCTCATTCCTGTGGAGATGATGTGGAAGAAGAAGGGAGGGTTAATGGATTTCATCTCTGCAATAAAATAAATGGGTGTGCCACAACATATGGATTGTAGGTAAGTCCCTACAGTCAGACATACAAGGAAATGAAGATGGATAATTAAGCAATTCCAATAATAAAAAGACATAAACAAGTCATGTAGAATCTTTGAGGCTGACAGAGAAAAATAAACTTCTGGCAAAGTGAGAATTTTCTCAATTAGTCTCAAATGCTGGATAAATAAACAGATCTAATAATAAAAAGGTAGAGATCCTGCAGAATCTTTGAGGCAAACTGAGAAAAAAGAAATTTCTAGCAAACTGAGAATTTTCTGTTAGTCTCAAATGTTTTGTTATTGTTGTTGTGTGTCTTCAAGTTGTTTCTGAATTATGGCAATCCTAAAGTGATCCTTTCATGGCATTTTCTGAGAGAGGAGACCCGATCATGGAGAGGTTGAGAGTGTATGATTTGCCCAAGGTCACCCAGTGGGTCTCCATGGCCAAGTGGGGATTCAAACCCTGGTCTCCAGAGTCATAGACCAAGGCTCAAACCACTACCTCACACTGCCTCTCCAAAGGTTTTACAGGATTCCCTTATTTATTTGTTTGTTTGCTTGTTTGTTTATAATGCTGAAACAGATTGACAGATCTATGTCTTTGAACACATTTCCAATGACATGGTATTTCATAGCTTCAACCCCAGCTTGCTCTTTTAGTGCCATTTATGTTGGCAGTGGCCTCATTGAAACAGTATAAACCAACAAATTAAAATGCAGAAAACTCTCCTGTTCTACTTCTTCAGCTGTTTTCCAAAGGTCCCAGTTTCCTTTATCCACCTTCCTCTTTCCCCCTTTTCCCCCAATTTTTTTTCAGTTGCTGCACACTCAGTTCAAAAGGCCAAAATAGTTTGCACTCAGTTAAATTGAACAGGGAGGAAAGGAGGGGGCAGAATCATGCCCTTCCCAGTAGATTCAGGCAAAAGCAAAATGCTGCAGCCTCTTCTAGCTAATCTGTTCTTCCTCATTAATTCCATCATGACCACATCCTGGCATTTCTTGGACACACATGCCCCAGTTTTTGTCTGTGAAATACTGAAGGGTATGAAACTATGTGAGAATGCATTTCCTATTGAGTATACCTGTTTTGCATCTTCATCACTGGCATACAAAACCATCTTGCACTATTTCACACCTCCAGAATTCAGCCTCTGAATATCAGCTGTTGTTAATTGTGAAAATATTTGTAAATTTGTATATTGGCAGGCTCACACATTCCCGTATACCAGGAAATGTGTGTTAAAGAACAGTTAATAAACCTATAGGCCTAAATCCAATGTTGTTCTAGGGAACATTTGCTAAGCAGCAAGACTTTCTTTCTCTTCCTGCAGCCCTCTGTGCTGCCCAAAGACCAATTCGGGGGGGGGGGGGGGGGTGTCTAGTTCTCTGGAATAGATTCAGAAGGCCACAGAAAGGGGAAAGCTGCATCTCCCTGTTCCAGCAACATAAGCAGCTCCATTGGCAGAATAACCTGGTTGGATCCCATCCATAATTGTCCTATTAATAGACCTAAAGTATGTACATCACAAACTTGTCTGGCCATCATCTGAATTGCCAGTTCATAGACTTGCACAAGCTATATCAGGTTTGAGAGATGGCCCCTCAGGGGAAATGGGGGGGGGGAGTACTTTTTTCATTATTAGCTTTTGCCTGGCAGATTTTTGCTGAGGGAAAAAGTATTAAAATATTTCTAGACATTTGTTATTTATGTATGCTGAAAACAGCTGAAATGTAACTAAACCCAACAAATGGTTAGGTATTGTTTTGCTTGCTGAGTCGTCAGCTTATGTGAAATAAAGAGAGATGTCTAAAGGGTTGTTCCCACTATGAAAAACTCCGAATCCTGATTCAAGCTATATGCCCCTCGTTCCCACTGGAATTCGATCCCAATCCTCATTTGATCGATTCCAGTGGGAAAAAACATGGAGCAAACGCAAAAAGCCCAGGGTTTTTTGGCCGCAGTTCTTTTGCGGTTCTTTTGCATAGAATAAATTCCAACCCATGTCCAGTAAGTGGGAACGCCAGATCTAAATCGATTCTTTCAGAGGGGAGGGACAAATGGCAGAGGGGTGTGTACCATCCCTCCCCAGAGATGTCACACACACACACCAGTGCTGCCCTTTGGGGTTTGTTTTTTAACACACACACACACACACACAATTAATCACAAAATTAATAGAGTGGTTTGCGATTAATTAAAAAAAATTTTTTTTAAGTGTCCCTTGCCTTGCTTCGTCACTGGCCTTGCCTTGCTCCGTTGCCATCCTCCTCCTCCTCCTCCTGTCTCCTTCTTCCTCTCCCTCTTCCTCCCCCTTGTGCCAGTCCCCCAGCCCCTCCAGGCCCCCAGATCCCAAGCCTCGTCCCTCTGCTTTTCCCTCCCTGCCTGGACTCATCCTTCTTCCCCGATCCCAAGCCTCATTCCCCAGTGTACTGATTCCTCCCTTCCTCAGAGGTCACACTCTCTCAGCCTCACTCTCTCAGCCTCAGGTCACACTTTCTCAGCTTCTAATCCCCCCCCCCCCCTGCAATTTCCAGGCTGGACTGCCTGGACTGCTGCTTACATCACAGATGATTGAGGGGGGGATTTTGAAGCAGCACTGCAATGGAGAATGACAATCATTCAAAAACAACAACAATGCAATCAGACTGGGAAAGGGAAAAAAAAACCTTTCATGGTGGGAAGAAGGGGTCTTTTGAAATCGCTTTCCAAACTGGGGCAAGAGCGAATCAGGAAACGATTCATCCTGCCAGTGGGAATGACCCCCAAAAGAACTAAATTTGTGAAGAGCCAGTGTAGTGTGGTGGTTTAGGTATTGGATTAGGACTTTGGAGACCAGAATTCAAATCCCTGCTTGGCCATGGAAACCCACTGGATGACCTTGGGGAAGTCACATTCTCTCAGCCTTTGAGGAAGGCAAAGGCAAAACTTCTCTGAATACCTCTTGCCAAGAGAGCCCTGTGATAATTTCACCATAAATTGGAAATGACTTGAAGGCACACAAAATCAGCAACAATGTTGTATGGGATAAAGACTTCACTTGACCCTGAAACCTGCCATGAATACATTAATAAACCGAGGTACCTATTCTTGCTTTATGTGCTTGTATAATTCAAAATTACCATCTATACTCGGGATATCTTAGTTTTAAAAAACAGGTTAGGTATGTCAGTGCATTGACAGAAAAAGAATTTCATTACTGTTTGTATACACTGACTCATTTTTTTCAGTGCTACAGAAAATTTTATTTTCCAAAAATTACCTGCAGTGTTTTTTCACATGTCTGATTGAAAGCAAGAGGAAGACTATGGCCTGTTCTGCACGGGCAAAAAGTACGTGCTCAGCACGTACTAGGGTTACGAAAGGGCGTCCTTTCCGGACACCCTAACCCTAGTACATGCCGAGCACGTACAAAATGGCGGCGCCCTTTCTACATGGGCGCCACCATCTTGACGTCGCAGACGCTTAGCGTCCACACATCGCAGCTCACTTATGGCACCGCAAGTGTGCCATTGGCACCTTGCGGTGTCATAAGCACACCGCCAAAAGAAGCAGCTTTTTGGGGCTTATTTTTCGGCCGTAGGGAAGCCTCGCCATTTGGAGACTGAGGCTTCCCTGCGGCAGAAACAGAGGCGTTGGCAGACCGCCCTTTTGGGGCGATTTGTAAAGCGCCCATATTACTCAGTGTTTGAGCCTCAGAGGCAATAGGTGTTACTGAAGAGCCAATTCCCTGGAAATCTCAAATTGCAATTATGTTACAAATCTGGAAATGGGTGATAGCCTGCTTGTCTAGACAGATCTTCTGTATTCACATGGATGAAAACCAGAGTGTTCTGATGAGGAGCAAATCTCAGCATTCACACATAGTGGCAGGACATGGAAAGTCTGTAGGGTGCATTTGGCTCCAATACTTTTTTTTTGCATGTCTCTAGAACATCCCCAAATGTACAGGCTTGACATTATCCATACTTCATGACCCTCACAACCTTTTTTTAAAGGCCAACATTGGCTGAATAAATGAAATATGAAAATCAGAGGTGAATTCCGGTCACTTCCGAGCATCATTTTTGGCTAAGTGAAATTTTAATTTAAAATGTGGCTTTAAAGTGATTGGAACTGGTCCCTGGTTTTCATAATTGAGATTTAAATGTGATTGATCAGTAATAATCTATGGGTTAAAGATAAGGAGTTTCAGAACATGATTCACCTGCATTGAATTTTGGCCAAGTTTGTCTAAGGATATATCATTGCTCTTAATATTTTACTTCTTAGAAAAATGCATATATATTTCAGGTGCAAAATGGACACTGCCAAATCTGGTAGGCCTAAAATTAGATTTACCAGCTGTGTTGTGGTTTGCAGGCACAAGCATGTCTGCATCTCTTGGAAAGAATCTTGTGCTGAAATTTACAAGAAATCTGTTGTCTCTATGCTGTGCAGAGAGAATGCATAATTAAAACACACACACATACACCACTTTCTCAGCTTCAGTACTATGGAAAAGATTTCTGTCTTCCACCCCTCCCTACTCCCTGCTGTTGTCACCACAATAATCAGAAACTCTTTCATTTACCCTAATCTCAAGATCTACTGGTATGATATCACTGTTCCATCTGAAAGTAGAACTTTGCTTTCTTGTACTACTATGTAACTTATCAATGGTCTTAAACCAGATACAGTAGCGATTGGGCCAGGCTTCATGATGACTTACAAGCAGAGGAAATTGATGGCCTATCTATGGCTGTTCTGCTGTATTGATTGCAGATAGTATGATAGTGTTGAAAATACCAGCCCCATGAAGGAGGAAAAATGTGTCCAGTTTTCTACCCCTGGGGTTCATATGGAGTTCAAACCTCTTCTTTCTACTTCTACTAACTTTCTATATTTATTTTTTAATAACTATACATATATATGTGGCTAATCATAGATAGATAGATAGATAGATAGATAGATAGATAGATAGATAGATGATAGATAGATATATGTTATTAGCCATACACGTGTGCTACTAACCCTATATATGTATATTTATTTATGTTACTAACCATACACATATGTGCTGTTAACTATATATATATAACCCAAATATTCCTTCTCTCAAGAATCATAGACTCATAACCATGGAAGTTACTGAAAGGACCATTTTTTCCCAAGCCTCTGGAAAGACCATTCCATGCCATGCACAAAAACCAACTGGACTGGTAGTGAAATCTTTTGCAGTCAGATAGAAGAGCTGCAAACTAATTTTGTGATAGTAGGACATTTGAACGGATTAAGAAAGTCAGCATAGTGTAGAGAGCCAGTGTGATGTACTGGTTTGAATGTTGGAGTTGGACTCTGGAGACCAGGGTTCAAATCCCCACTCAGCCATGGAAATCCACTTGGGGACCTTGGGGAAAAACAGACTCTCTCAGTCACAGAGGAAGGCAGAAGCAAACTTGCTCAGAACAATTCTTGCCAAGAAAACCTTGTGACAGCATCCAATAACATGGAAATGACTTGAAAGAACACAGCAGCAGGACATTTGGACCAGCCCAGGACAGCAGGACCAGCCCAGGAGAAATAGTTTTAAGGGTTACTGCTGCCCCCCTCAGCATCTACCACCCAAAGTGCCTAATGTTATGGCAATCCCTTTTAAAGATATCCTTCCTCTGGTTTTACACCTCAGTCTGGGTTATTCACGGACTACTGTCACCTGGAAAATTGGTTGCCACCCCTTCCTAAGCCAACATGCCCAAGAAGATGAAGGCTTTAGATCTGGAAGAGGGACTGCAACCACATCAAAGGTTATCAAAAGGCAATTAAAAGAATTGACCCCAATAGAGAAGTTACTTGTTGAATAAAAGGCTGTTTGATTGGATGGCCAATCTCATGTTTTCCAGCAATTAATGAGAGTTTCGGGGAGAATAAGGACTTATCACTGAAGAACATTTCCACAGCTTCCAATAAAGGACATGGCTTTGTAGGTTGCATACTTTCACACTAATCAATGAGAATTTCAACAAGTGTAAGGGGTTTAATAGTAACTGACTTTTGTGCACATATCTGAATCTACACAGACCCGATAATGCATCCTTACCTTGATTTCAGTCCTTTCCTTCCAGTGTGTAAGCACTACTTTTTGATCCCTAAGGACTTTAATGCATTAAAAAAAACCCTACAGTTTATTCTGCTGTTTTGGGCAAGAACTGGTTTTTTAAAATATGTGGTTTGAACCCCCAGATTGGAATCAGGGGTAAGGGTAGGATAGCACCAGATTTGTATATGTTCACCTAGGTCAGATGGTCACCTTATCATTCCCTCCATGGCAGGGTAGTTCTCTTGTTTGCATCAGCATCCAGAAAAGGTGGTATTGCCTTTTATTCTTTTCTGATTTGGTGTTTGTATGCAAACCTTTGCATACATACTATTGCATACATTCAGAGGTCAGTATTTTATCTCCGTCTTCTCTGCCAGCTTTTATGAAAGCCCAAGTGTGCAATCGGAACAAAGGGAAAACAAAAGTTATTTGATTAAGCAAACATGTGAATATGCAATGCATAGCAGAAATCCAAAAAAACCTATCACAGCTGCTGCATTTGTGTGATCAGACATAAACCACTACATTGAACATGTGCACACAGTTGAAACCCCTTGCACCAATGACTTCATAATGGCAGTCCTCTGTGGCTTTCCAAATTGATTTCAGTTTGCATTAAAACAGGTGTGTGTGGCAGTAAAGTAGTCAAACTAGGGCACGGATATTATGCAATGGAGCTGGGATACAACCCTTATGTAGATTCAAAATGCAGTTGACTTTCTCCTTCACATAATTTTGTAGCAACCAATTCTTTGGCAAGAGTAGAAGGCTTAATGTTAAACGTTTAGTGTCAGTGTGAATGAGCTTAGTGTGTCTTTACATTTTACGCTAGGGAAGAACTTTTAGTGGAAGAATCACTGAATTCATAATCCAGCAGAACATTCTGAGCAAGACAGATCTGGAGGCACCACTTGGCTACAGTTTGCTAGACTTTGTAGTATAGTGCTTGGTGGTTCAAATCTCTATCTTTGGTCATGGTGTATATAATTGTTTCCAGCTGGTCCTCTTTGAACCCAAACTACTTCCAGCCCAGGCTTTTGAACCACTCAGTCAATGATCTGGGCAATGCCATTTGCACTGTACTTCCAAAGAGGTACACTGAATGAGGAATAGGAGACAGGTGTTCTGCTCAAAACAGGCCTTTAGTCTCTCTTTTTTTAAGCAATCTGGAAGAAGGGGAGAATTGTGCTTCCTGGTTTAGACCAGCAGGATGGAGAGGGAATTTTACATTGCTGGATGAGTGTACTCATATATGCTTGTGCTTTTATTGGGAATTTTATTGATCTATTTTTCTCAGATTGTGTGATTCCAAATGTCTGGGGATTCTATCCCCAAAAGTTGATTGACTGGTTATGAAGAATAACTGATTTGAAATGGAGTGTGTTGGAAACGGTTTGTGCAAAGAATGGCTGAAATTCTATGACATAGCTAGAATGTAGGGTCTCCGTTCCAGTTACAAGAGCTATCTTAGCCTTCTTCACGTGTTACTTCCATAAAGAAAGAAAGCACGTAACTTCTCTCAACAGCAAAGCAATCTATTCCATGAAATATATTCTCTCCTATGCTTATGGCCTGCATGGATGCATGAAGGAAGGACCTTTTGCTTCCCTAGTCCTGGACCTCTGAATGCACAGAGCTCCAGGACCTGGGGAAACCTTCATGCAGAGAAGAAGAAACCTTTCCTGCTTCAGATGTCAACATTAATGCCCAGAGAGTTGGTTATCTTTACCTTGGAGAAGAGCAGACTGAGAGGTAACATGATGCATCTTTAAATTTCTGAAAGGATGTCATATAGAAGATAAAGTGTGCTCGTTTTCTGCTGCTCCAGAGATTAAATCACAAAACAATGAATTCAGATTACAAGAAAAAAGATTCTTACTAAAAATTAGGAAGATCTTCCTTACTGTAAGAGCTGTTCAGCAGTGGAATAGACTGCTTTGGAGGATGATGGAGTCTTCTTCTGGGCGGCATGTATACAAAGGTTGGATGGATGTCTTTCAGTAGTTGTAGTTGTGCATTCCTGCATGGCGGTGGGGGGGGGGGTTGGACTAGGTGATCCTTGTAGTTCCATCTGACTCTGAAATTCTATTATTTTAAATGCATGGTCTTGCTCTCAGTAGTAGTAGTAGTAGTAGCAGTTGTGTGTGTGCGTGTGTGTGTGTGTGTGTGTGTGTGTGTACTCTTGGAGTTATTTCTTGGAAGGAAATAACAAATGTGTTAGGCAATGAACTTAAGGTGGAAAGGATCCTTCTAAAGCTTTTGAAAAGCTTTAGAAACTCCTCTAATATGCAGTGGGGACAGACTACTGAGTAGATCTCAACCCCTGTCTCTAGCCTATTGCCTAAAGTGTTTGATGTTCCCCTCAAAGAAATGTGCCCTGCCTCATTTTTTCTCTTAAACTTGGCTCCTAGACCTGAGTCTTGACTTGTAAGTATCTTGCAAGGACTTGAGACTTGAAGGTAGAGACTTGAGACTCAACTTGAGACTTGGAGTAAAAGACTTGAATACATCACTGCCACTTCACTCATAATGTCTTTCCCTAAGAGAAGACTTTTCAGAGTAAAGCACTAAGGAGTGGGAGCAAAGATGGTGGGAAAAGAGTTTGGAAATGTTCCCTTTTTTGGACTGCAACTCCAAGAATCCCCCAGCCAGCATTCTTATGGGTCAGGGTCTTCAGATTCCGCTTGTAGGATCAGAAGAGAATGAGCTGTAGCTGTGCTGGATCTTTTCCCTTTAAAATGATTAGATTATAATAAATTATTATAATAATCAATAGGTGATGTTTCAACTACAGATTATAACCAACCCTAAAGGAAATATTTCAGTAGAATGTGACTTTTTCTTTACTGCAGACTTTCTCAACCTGGTATACTACTGGTGTGATGGCCTACAGCTGGCATCAATACTCTCTAACATTTCCCAGATTAAAAACCAGGAGCGTGCCAAGCAAAACTAGAATGTGGTCAAAATGGCAAAAGTAAATCAGGACAAGAACACACAAGCTAGGAGGTGCTGCAGCAGTTTGCTTTTGTCTGAACCTACCAGAAGGGCGAAATTCCACCACCACCTCTCCATGGTTGAGTAGTTTGAACTCAGTTTGCAGCAACTGGTGTAAGCTGAGGACAAAGGGGTAACTGGGAGGAGGAGAGAGAAAAGCAGATGAAAAAGTGGGGCAACAAATTATTAATCAAGGCAGTCTCTGCCAAATTGGGACAGGTGGGCGCTATGGGCATCATCCCCTGGCAGCATTGTTGAAGGGGTTCTTCGATTTTGGCTGGAGGATGATGGAGCTTGCATTCCAGCACACCTGAAGAGCACCAGGTTAGGGACAGCAGCTTCAGATTCTTGAAGAGCAATTATCCTTCCACTTGGAAAGTTGCCAACTTGCTCAGTCTTGCTTAATGGCATGAAATCAGTGACTTGACCCCACTGTTGGCTTTTATTGTATGTCAACTGGAGCTGTAATGCCAGCTTGCATTTCAGAAACACAAATTGACATCCTGTACAGTTTAGAAGATTTACAGTTCCTTGTAAGAGGATAAGATTTTCCAAGAAACATGACAGTACACATTTTCTCTTGGTCTTCTGTATACCTCTCTTTTCCAGTCAAATCTTGAACTAGTTGTCAACAACATTACTTTGCTTTCTTTTATTTGTTTGCTTAACTTAAGTCCAGTCTTCTCCCTGTCCCTTTTTCTTGGCTAGTCGGGTGTTCTCACAATGTTGTCTGGTTGTAGTGTTTGCCAGCTTAACCAAGTATCTTGTAAGGAAATCATTTCTAATAAAGCCGCTATGCCAGGGTTTATCATTTTGTAAGTGCAGGTCAGGATTTAGTGCACTGTGTTAAACTCTCCTTGCTGCATGTGATTTTTCAAGCTTTGTCAAGAACAAAAAAGTTCCAGGGATGTGCAGAGCATAGCTGCTTGGTTTCCATGGAGATACTGCGAATTCGGCTATGGAAATTCTGAAAAGGCCAGAGGATGACTGACAATACAAGGCCTCAGCGGCTGATCTGAGGAGCCAGACTGAATTAATGAGATTTTTCAGAGAGAGTTATTAGTGAGACTAGCATGGTATGGCACTTAGGCCTACTTTTGCCCCCCCCCCCAGCTCTAGTCTTAGAAAGCAGGCATGGCAAGATTTAATTACTGTTTCTAAGCCCTTTAAGATTATTTTAACCTATAACATTTAAAGGCTATAGTGAAAAGCAGGGTTGTTTGCTTTAAAAAATATATGTTACTGTTACTGGTGGGTTGTTGTTGTTATCCCCCCTTCTTTCTTTTCTTTTTTAAAAATAAGTGACAGTTGCTCTTTATCTGTACAGAGATGCAAAATTCAATAGTACTTATTATATTGAGCAGTTAATTCCCACATGCTGAGAACACATTACTGTTCAAAGTAGGTTATCTAGGGTTCCATTTAGAACCAAATGAGAGATACCATGTCAGTGGCTTTAGATTTCCTAAGGCTGTATTAATTTATTACTGACTGCTAATGCAAACTGTTAATTCTGGTCTGAAATAGGTGGTTCCATGAGGCACTATTTCTTTCCCTTGACTTGATATTGCGCTCTCTCTTTCTCTGCATATTTACATATGACACATGCAATACATGTATTAATGAGAACCAGTTATTAAAGAACTTAGGGATCCAGTTGGAAAGAAATCAGACCAACTTTTGATAATATTAATAGTAATATGCTTAATGCTACTCTATTCTATTTTTAAAAAACTGCTCCAAAGAACAATACCACAGAAACAAAATGTTGAATAAGATTGGACTTCAGTTAGAAGCTATTGGAAGCTTACATGGCTAAGCCTGCAGAACTTTAAAGGAAATGGTAAAGGTTCAAAGGACAAACATATAGAAATATGAGACTATGTTAGAGGAGAGAGAAAACAAACAATTAATAGAAAGAACAATGACAATGAACATAATTATGGAGATTGATAAAATTAACTAGAAATTCCGTAGGGTTGGGTGAAAATTATATTGGATAGAATTGAACAACAAAGTTATATTCAAATGAAATGATGAATGGTAATTTTCTTTTCCATGCTGTGACATATGCTGTTATTGACTTGTAGAAATCATTTTTAGTGGTATGTATATTTGTTGTTTAACTAAAAATATTCAAAAACAAAGCAAAAACAAAATGTAAGTGTTTAAATTGTGTTTATTTTCTGTAGCCAAGTTAGTTTCATCCATTTTGGGGTGGAAACCATCTACAGTATCTACATCTACAGTTTACCAAGGGATTCTAAATATATAGGAACTGCTATCATGAGATGGTATGGCAAAGAATCTCTTATGTTTAAAAGAAATTACAATGAGAATGAAAACAGCTAATGAAGTCTAGGCTTCCTCGCCTAGATTCCATTTCATTTCTGAACTATGGGCCCTCTCACAGGAAGTTACATTACAACAATCATACCAGCTTCTTTACATTTGCCAGATTAATTAGAAAAGGCTCCTGTACCTTTTATGGTTACTTAGAAGAGAGTATTCAAGCAAGTTTTGGTTGTCATACAAACAGGTGACAAGCAACACCTGCAGAAATTCAGCCTTTTACACAGCCATCAAAGATACAGGTGTTCTTTCCAGTTTTCACTCTGTCAGCTCTAGGGTTCCTAGGATTTTTAGTTTACGGAGTCTCTAGAGTTCTCTGCCACAAAAATCTAAATAATTCAGAAAAGCAGAAGGAGAAGGAAAGAAGAAGCAACCACCTAAATATGGAATGACATGCATGTAGTGAGTACTGAAAATACATACATGCTTTCTGATAGCATTTAACATCATTGAGTCCAATGTTGTCTGCTATAGGTGGTGGACTGTCCTCCAAAGCATGAGGAAAAAGCCTTTTCTATTCCTGAGCTACATTCAGCTAAAAAGGCTGAACTTGAGACCTTATGTCTGCCATCATGCATTTTGCTATTGAACTGCTGTCCTTGGGCTAAACTCAAGTGTCTGAAGGACCTGATACTGAGACTGGACAAGATAGAAGAAAATTAAAACATTCTGTCCATTGGTATTCTGTTGGGGCGTGGTGTTATTTATTTTAGTTATTAAACAGTATTCTAATGACGCATTCTCTCTCTTTCTCTGTTTCCAGAGAATGTCCCCATCATATCCTCACACAACAATCCTGTTACGTAAGGAAGCTGGGCAGATCTATAATGGCTGAATGACGTTTCACCCCAAATGTCTCATCTCTCAAACTGATCTACTCTACACAGTTCTGTTTTCTGAATTAAATTATTCATTGTGCCTTCATTGCTGGCAGGTGACTTCCCTGTCATTGGGTCCTGATTCTCTGTTTTCAAGGAGCTATCCAAGGTGTTGAACTCTGTTGCCAAAATATGTCCAATACTTTGGGTTTGGGCCTTTATAGTTTGGACTAAAACCCAGAGTGGATTCATTACCCTACTGACATTAAAACCACAGCCATCACTGCATACCTTTATTGGAAGCTAGCAAAAGGCAGTGTAAGTGTAAAACAGCTTTTAGACAAATCACAGGGTTGTTTTTGGTTTGGTTTTGAAGAAAATCAACCCAGTTTCACATGTAATGTGTTGCTCTTGGTTTTGGTATGCACAGTGATGGTGTTTGGAGAGGAAATGTCATCTGTGAATTTCATCATTAAAAAAAAATCTTTTCAAAAACTGGCAGTGACTTGGCCTGTGTGTTTGCATCTGTGTTCAGAATTGCCTTTGATGGTCCAAAGTGTTAGAATGTTGAGAGATTTCTTTTTGACTTACAACCCAGCCTGGTATCTGCTGAAATCAGCAGCCTCACAGAAGTGGAATGATGTGCCAGGGAATTGCTGCTACTTGGAAAAAAATAAAATAAATACTCTCATCCATATGTTTCTGGGAGATGTAAAACCATAACATTGCTTCTGAGTAATCCACAACAAAAGCACATGCAGGCAGGATTCCTCAGATTCCTATACAGCAGACTAATCCACTTAATCTTACTGTTAGCTTCTCTGGCTGGAATTTCACAGTCAGTTTTGATTTGGCAGTTTGTAAAATCTCTTATTAGTGTCTTTTGTGTGTGCGTGTGTGTGTGCCCACACTATTGTCTTTGTTTTCCATCCCTACAAAAAACAATTTTGTCAAAAGGGCAAATGGAGAGGGGATATTATGCAAGATCTAATAAGTGTTTTAGAACAATTTTTAAAATATATTCTCTATTCTGCCAGCTTTTCCAAAGAGTACCCTTGTCGCCTTGTTGTATTTCTACTTCCATCTTTAAGAAAGGTTCCTGGGAGTCTGTAATTTTTAGAGAAAGAAAATCATTTTGATCAAAACAAAACACACAAACAAGCTTCATTTATATACTGCTTCATACCACCTAAGCAGTGTCTAAGCAGTTTACAACTGTAAGCTAATTTGCCCCCAACAATCTGGGTACTCAAAATATTTGGATGTATTTTTTTATTATTTGCATTAGCAAATGAGGAAACATGGGAGAGGAATTATGAGAGTAATTTGGCAATTGTTTTAAAGTGATAAAATTACATGTAAAGTACTCAAATATTTCCGTAATGTAAACAGTATAAATGACCTCATAGGTGCATAAATTAATAAGAACAGGTCGAGCTTGAATACATGTTTGTAAATATTTAGGTGCTATTGGGTGTCTCATGAATGTTGTCATTCATTTTTATTGCACTTTCTGCAGACACAACCCCTTACCATTTTTATCTCATGCATCCATTAAAAAAATAAACAACCCTTGTGAAGGATGTCAAGTTGAAAGATTGCAGCTCAGCCCAGGCGTTTCATAGCAGTCTACAGCTATATGAACCTGGGAAATGCCAAATCAAAAAACCATGCTTCCACTATAGCAGTGAAGATAATGCAGCCTGAAAGCCACAGGGGCCTATTTTGTAACCCCAAAGCCCCCTGGAGTCTCTTGGTAGTTTTTTGGAAGGTCAAGAATAACCAGAAATAGCTCAAAACTGTGACAGTTTTGCCCCTTAACTGTCTCAACCTCCCCTCCCCCCCAGCTCAAATCTTTCCCACCTTATGACAAAACTGGCTAAAAATTATCTATAACCAGAACTGGTTCTGGATAGTTTTGGAACTAGTGATACAAAGTCACGTTCAGTCATGTTGGGTGCGCCAGTGTGGCCCTCCATGCGGGGAGGCAGGTGAAAAATAGCACCCTTGTCTTTGGCAGTTGTCCACCCCCTGTTCTCTTGAGTAGATTGCATAGGTTGCTCAGCTATATTAGTTTAATTTGTATCATTTTTGTATAACTTTGGGTGCCATGGCTTCATTCAAATAATTTGGGAAATCAGAGTTTGGTGAAGATAGTTAAAATTTTGTTAAGGTGATCTTATCTTAAGACCTTATCTTCAAATTTCTGGAGACAGTTAGTATCCCAGAAGCAAAGAGTAGAAAGTGGGCCATGAGAAGGCCCTGGAGTGGAAAAAAAATCAGATTTCAAGAATATGAGTCATGATGTACATTAGAATAGGGGGGAAACACACACGCTACTGTTATCAGTCATCAGCTGCTCTTTTTCTTGGCAGCCAGATTTCTGATCACCTGCATGGAAATCCACTTGCTAAACATCTCCAAGCAAAACAACCTAAGCTTCATCTTATCTGTCTCTATTTGTGCCAGAGCTGATACACAGGCCAAATTCACGTGTAAAAATAAAGGATTTAAACTACTTACTTTTAGCCCATGGAGTGGTACTGATGCTGTCATGATAATACTGTATAACTGTTTATTTTTGTAAATCTTTTGACTTCTGAATTTTGGTAGACTTTTGTTACAAGCAAAAAGCTTGCAAAAAATTAAGGCAGATTGAGTGTGTGTGAGAGAGATTGAGAGATGGAAGAGAACACAGATGGGTCTGTGCTTCCATTTGCTTTCTACATTTGAACATATTTTGTACCTTAGCTTAACATGGAATGGGAAAACAATTATGAGTTATGATTTCCAACTGTCACTTATCATTGTTGGGAAATGTAGGCTCCCATGAAGACCCATCACTTGCCTAACACTCCAGTTCCAGATGCTGAGAAGATTTTGTGTCAGGACATTAATCATGGATACATGGAGACTGATAAGAAATCCTTAGAAATGTTTTTAAGTTCTGGTAGGATGAGAGCCAGTGGGGTGTAGTAGCTTGAATGTTAGACTAGGACCAGGGTTCAAATCCTGGTTCAACCATGGAAACTCACTGGGTGACTTTGGTTAAGATATACTCTCTCAGTCTAAGAGCCAGGCAACAGCTAGCCTTCTCTGAATAAATTTTGCCAAGAAAACCCTAAGATTCAGAGGTTTATTGCACACCTTTTTTTCCTCATTATGGAAACTGGAAGGGAACACTTGGGGCAGTGCGCAACCAGTAAAAACAGATTTTATCGCATAGCAAATTGTCCTCAAACGGGCCCTGTTCCATCCCCCGGCATCAAGCTGTCCCCATTCAGTGCTGAGAAGCATTAAATGTTCTGGTCAGAAGTCTTCCGACCAAGGAAAATCGTGCCCCTCAGCAGTGAATGGGGACGGCTTGGCACCGGGAGACAAAATGGGGCCCTTTTAGGATGATTTGCTGTGCGATAAAATCCTTTTTTCCCCGGTCATGTGTGGCCCTGAGCATCCCCTTCCAGTTCCCATAACAGGGGGAAAAAGGTGTGCAATAAACTTCTAAGTCACCATAAGCCAGAGTTGATGCAATAGCACATGATGACAACAACTGGATCAAGGCCACAGGACCATCAAAGAACCCCTTTCCAAAACATTGTTGCTAAAATATTGGGAAAATAGTACTAAAATCACAAAGCAACCAGAGAAAGTGTACAAGATGCTCGAAAACCACAGAAGGAAAAAAGTACATGTTCCTGAATTGTGAAGCCAAGCCGCCCCCCCCCCCAAAAAAAAACCCACATATACATTCTCATTGCAAGTACCTCTGTACACAAATGCAGTTGATGGTTTTTCCAAGATAAAATTAGAATGGAGTTTATTTCTCTAATTACGTCGTGCCTTCTACTATTTCTTAACATTGGAGTTTATCACATGGGAAAATCAGGATTTTAAGGTTTAATTTATAAGATTCTGAATGTTATTGTATTTTATTTATGTCCCAGTTTTCTCCCAATACTGGGACTCAGGGTTTCCCACATCATGTTTACCACCAGAAAGAAATGGTATCACTATTTCAACAACTTATGTGGCCATTTTTGGATTTTGGAATACTTCAGATTTTGGAATTCCAGAAAAGGGAGACTCAACCTATAGTCCAGTATATCTGGAAGACCACGAACTCTACAGAAGTGAGACTCTACAATCCACATTCTACATGCAGGGGTAAATTTTAAAAATCTGTGTTTAACAACCAAGCATGAATACGTTGGTTATAGAGCAGGAGTGGAGACAGAGCATGTGTGAGAAAGGATCACGTGAATTCACATCTGGGTTTTTATCCAGATACATCTAAAAAGACAGAATCATCCAGAGCATGGTATTTTTAGTTTTTATATATGGTTGTGAAAACTGGATAGTGAAGAAAGCTAACAGTAAAAAAATCAAATTGAAATATGGTTCTGGATAAATGTTCTATGGACACCATGGCCTGCTAAAAAGATGAATGGATCCTAAAACAAATCAAAACTGAACTGTCCATAGAAGCCAAGAAGATTAAACTGAGGCTGTCATACTCTGGAGATATCATGAGATGATGTGGCTCCCTGGGAAAAGACAAGAATGCTCAGTAAAGTAGGAGGCAGGAGAGAAAGAGGGCAACAACATTACAGGTGGATTGATTCAAGCAAGACAACCATGGCCCTGAATTTGCAAGACTTGAGCAGGACAGTTGCTAAACAGGGCACATGGAAGTCCCTCAACAACCTAAAAGGACCCAGATAAGTTACAATATAAAAATGCAATGAAATAAATTATCATATTAAACCAACAACTCAGCTGAAAACCAATTAAATGCATCTGGGTTCTGTAGAGGGAGAAGAACCCCCCTACCAATACCACCCCCCATGAAGCTGAGCTTTTTTTTGCACAAGGTCAGGTATAGGCACAGTGCTATCCAAGGGCTACATGTACCCCCCCCCCCAGTGATTTTGCAACCCTAATCCCCACTTCCACCAGAATGTTTTTTCCTGGTCAAAAAAAAATGTGAATTATCTTTCATGGCAACACCTTTACCAGTTTTGTCCACTGGCTCCCGTGTCAGGCTCCCACTCTGGATTTCAGTCTCAGCTTTAAAGAAGTGATCCCTAGTGCCAAATCTATTTTGGAAATGGGGTTCAGTAAGTGATATAGTAACTGAGGCAGATTAAAACCTGGATTCACTTCTCCACTGACACTGGAGCCACCAGTTTTCTCCATTATTGTGAGTCTAACCTGACAAGCAAGTGCCTGTCCTCATCCAGTGCCCTGCTCTGAATAGAGGAAGTGGTTGAGTCTCCCTTATCCAAAATACTTGGGATGAGAAATGTTTTGGATTTTCAAGTTTTTTGGATTTTGGAATATTTGCAAATATATAATGAGATATATTGGAAATGAGATCTAGGTCTAAACATGATATTCATTTATGTTTCTTGTATATCTTATACACATAGCTTCAAGATAATTTTATACACAATATTTTTAACAATTTTGTGCATGAAACAACATTTGTGAACAAAGAAGCATCAGAAAGCAACGATGTCACTATTTCATATGGACAGTTTTGCATTTTGTAATATTTCAGATTTTGGAATTCCAGATAAGAGACTCAACCTATAATCCAGCATAGCTGGAAAACATCAAGATTAGGGAGCACTGACTCTACAAAGGGAAACTCTACACTCCAAACTCTACATGCAGGGCTAAATGTTAAAAATCTGTGACATCACTAGGGGGTGCAGTGATGCAGCCCGCATTGGGTGACACCCCCAAGGGGGGGATGACACCCAATTGGGCCTTCCCCCCCATGCTCCGCCATGTACCATCCCCTTGCATGCTTCCATTCTCTTGCACCCCCTGAATGTAGTCCCACCCTCCCAAACCATCTCCACATCTCCACGAATGCTCCCCCCATATGGGGGTGGTGTGTGCTCCCTCCCACCTGTGTGCCACCCCATCTGGGATGGCATGGAGGGAGCACATGGATGTATGTGTGAGGACAGCACAAGAGGGTGGGAGTGCACATGAGGAAGCCCCCCTGAAGCCCCACACCAGCTGCAGGGACCCCATTGTTAACAACTATGCACCAACACATTGGACATAGAACAGGAATGGAGACAGAGTATGTGTGAGAAAGGATCAATGTGGGAAAATTAAGCCAAAGCTGGCATGCCCTCCCCACTTAATGAGGGCTTTCTGCTATGTAAAGCAATAAAAAATGAGGGACAAAGAGAGGCGGGCCTATGGTTTGCCCATCTAAACCCCAATTCCTAAGCACTCTTTGTGTGTCCCTTCAAGTCACCTGCTGACCTATGGCAACTCCATGATTTCATAGAGGTTTTTTTTTTTTTTTTTTAGCAAAGAATGGTCAGAAGTGATTTTGTCAGTTTCTTTCTCTGAAATATAGCGTGCAGAACCTGGTATACATTGGTAGTCTCCCATCCATGTGCTAACCAGGACTGATTCTGTTTAGCTTCCAAGATCAGACAGGGAGTCTGCTGCCTTTAGGATTTTTTCTTGCCTCTGTGCACTTTCATTCCAGGGTGGTTGTCTGTTGTCACAGTGACATTTGGGAACTGTAATGTGGGGCCAGGTGAAAAGAGCCATGCAGTGTTTAATTTGAGTTCTGTGTGCATCATGGACAAAGATCATAAGGTGAGGGGTTTCTAAAAATCACCATGGTACACAATTTGTTGCTGTTCAAGCATGATCAACTGCTTTAAGTCTCACGGTATCTCCCTGCCTTGTGTAATACTGAAGTGAGAATGTTATGTTTTCAAATTTTAAATTTAGTTCATTAGTTATTTTTTTTTTAAAAAAAAATAGCAAAAAATGTTTTAGGAAGGTTAGGGAAAATAATTTTAAGTTTTGGTTTGTAAGGCAAAGATTTACCCTTCTTTCCTCTAACTTATTGATGGATGGACATGGATAGAAACTGTGTGGGCCCAGAGGTGCATGAAGCCCTTGAGAATTATCCCATGGGGTCATTGGGATCCTTGGGACCCTCACTATCACCAAAGAATCATGTTTTCTTTTTTTGCCTCCAAATCCATTTTAGCCAAGTACTCCAGAGGTTGCAGTTTTGGATTTAGCACTGATTTTTTTGTGGGGAAGCAATTGATCATGATTTTGATCACCCATAAGGGATTTCTGCTTTCTAGCCAAGGTATTATTCGATAAATCACATTGCTGATTCTCAGTGTTCCAGTTTATTCTAGAAACCAATGAGACATTTGAGTAAGGGTTTAAATTAGGCTCTCTCAATCTGGTGCCCTCCAGATTGTTTGACTACAACTTTCAAGGTGATGGACATTGTAGTCCATAGGGCACCAAGTTGGGGGAGGCTGTGTTGAATTGTCTGTTTCTGTGTGCTTGCCACCAACAACCTTCAGCTTTGAGTGACTGCTTAGATTAAAGAATGAAAGCAGCACATGTGTCAACTGGACACATAAACCAGCTATAGTGTCAGTTTGCATTTCGAGGACTGGGATGGTATTAGGGTGAGGAGGTTCTCTTCAGAATACACTAATGGCATTACAGTCAGACAAAATATATATTTGTAGTCTGTTATTTATGAACTTCTGGGTTACCTGTTGAGTGGATGCCCGGAATCAAAACAACTTCAGTGGATATGTTGTCTCTTCCTGCTTTCTTTTACTTCACCCTGTATGAAATTGCAGACAGTAAGACAAGGACATTAAGGCCAGTCAAAATTATGCTTAAGAAAGTGGCATTACAATTCATGAACCATGAGTATAACCACTCTACTTGGCTTGAGGAGGAAGGTAGAATATATATTTAATTAAGTCTACTGCTACTTGGCTTGGGGAGAAAGGTAGAATATATATTTAACTAAGTCTACACTTTTGAGTGTGATGGGAACTTGGTCCAAGTTGTCAAATGAAATAAGAGAAAGGGCTCCTGTTCCTTTAGTGGTTGAGCAGAACAGAGAATTTCAGCAGTTGTTGTGACTGGACAGGAGATCTGTCCTTTATGTCATCTGTTAAGCCCACCACTGGGTCAGAAAACTCCACTTGATTATGTTGAGGCAGTGATTTCTCCTAGCCTGTCCTATCTCACAAGCTTATTGTGAGGCTGAAATGGGGGATACAACAATAGTCATAAATCATAGGATTATAGGAACTGTGTGGCCTTCCAGGTGTTGTTGGATTTCATAGCCAAAGGTACAGAATGCTGGGAGCTGCAGCCCAACTGTACCTGAAGGGCCACACACTTGCAGTCCTGGTATAAATCTAACACTGGTGTTCATGTCAGGTGAAGGAACCCTGGTGGCACAGTGGTTAAATGTTGGTACTGCAACCACTCACTCACAGCCACAAGATTGTGAGTTTGATTCCAGCCAGAGGCTCCAGGATCGACTCAGCCTTGGCATCCTTCCGAGGTCACTAAAATGAATACCTAGCTTGTTGGGGGCAATGGCCTAGGGCTGCCATAATTGATCTTCCCCATTGGTTTTGGGAGGGGGATTTACAAAAAAAAAAAAAAAAGATGTACCAGTATGACAAAATGAAGAATAGCCACATTCGCTTTCTCCTACACTCAGCCTGGCTAGCATGGACCAACAGGGCTTTGGGAGTGGCCGGCAATCTACTACTTCATTCCTTGCTCCTATGACCACTTTGTAGTGGGTAAATGTTAGTATGTCAAATTTGGTGAAAATGATAATGGCTCAAGGCATTTTTTCTCTAAGGTACTTACTCATCCCTGGATCAAGAGTTTTAGTGCACTGGCTATGACCTATTGTGAATCAGTCTGAGTGGGCAACAGTCATCTATGCCTTAAATTAATTGGCACAGATAAAACTGGGTGATAAGGCTCCATTAACTTCATGGTAACCATAACAAAAAGAGAGAAAAGTTGCCTTTTAGTGCTGATATGGCTCAGACTTGCTAGCATAAGTCAACATTCACAGCCTGGCTTCCTAATCCACCCCTTCAACTTCATTATCTGTCTTCTTTCCCCCTTTGCTTATGACAAATTGCAGAGCCTCACCTTAGTCTCTACAGAGGGAATGTGGTAATAATAAGGCAGATAGTTCAGACTCAACTGTCTGCTCCCACATGAGTCAATATGACACATCTCACATTCATCTACTGATTTACTATTACCATCAGCACAAGACAGTAGTAAACTTTTAACAGGTTTCTGTAATAGTCACTGTGGCAGCACTTGAACACAACTTAGTTGGCAAGCACCATTTTTGTTGGCTTGCTGCTCCAAAGACATTTGATCTTTCTCCCAAAGGACTAAGAGAATCAGTAGGCTTCTGTGAGTTTCTTGTGTTCGTGTGTGTGTGTGTGTGTTTTGGCAACCCCATGAATTTCATAGGATTTTACGGGTGCCATAATCAGATTAAACAGATGGGAGTGATGAAGAAGACAAAATCCTTGGAGGTCTTTTGTTTATCTTAAAATGACTCCCTTTCCCCCTTCACCCCTGCCCTGAACTATCTTTGCTGAGATAACACTTTTTAGACATTCCACCCCAGGATGGATGGGTTTCCCCCTCCTCCTACACATAATGATGGTTTTGGAGGCTTGCTTTATTTAGCCCAGATTTCAACAACAACAACAAAAGTAAAATAAAAACCCCACACTAAACCCCAGAAGTTAGCAGCACATCCATCACCCTGTGCTTGTTTGCAAAGCATGTGTAAGATGAGATAAAGAGAAAGCAGCTTGACAAACTACTGGCAGAAAGGGGAGAGGAGGAAGGAGGGAGGGAGAGATAGAGAAGAGGGGAGGAAAAGCAAAGGAAGGCGGGCATGCATATAAGCACATGTGTGTGTGCGCACACATATATACTCCTGAGTGTGTGCGCACATGCACACACAACTGGTAGCTTACCTCAGATGATGTCATAAGTTGTGCAGAGCTTGAAGAGAAAAAAAAAAACCTCTAAACTTTCCAGGGTCTGATTTCTGCTACACACACCAAGTGCCTAATACAGTGTATGTAATAAATGCCTCTGTCACAAAGAGCATTGCGTCAGTTTGGGAGAGCAGCCAGCAGATCTCTCTATAGCAGCCAGCAGATGAACTCAGACTCTAAAATATTTACATGATAGATGGCCAAGCCCAGGAGGAAGGTCCTGTTATTACAGAATTTATAGTCTTCCCACAGTGAGTTGTGTTTTTCAGCTCCTCAGTTCCCATGTGGCTGGCTTTGCATACACAGACGGTGATGCCACCTTAGACAGGATCTAAAGTAACAGATGCCACCAATGGTTTATTCACAATTCTATGTTGGGGTACTGAGCTGAAGGAAAAAGAGTATCAATTCCATTTTGAAAGATGAGTTGCTACAATCCATTCAACTCTGTGCACCTCCCAAAAAATGCAAAAGGAAATGGGTTTTGTGTGAAGCAGGCATGCAATCCAAACAAAATGATAGCTACACCTAGTTAACTCAATGGGTGATTCTAAATGGAGGGTTTCTAGAGGTAATGGTCAAAAAGGTATTGCACACATATTCTGTTTTCCACTTTCATGAATCTTCTGTGGCAAAAAGAAAAGATAGAAGAAGCACTGGAAAAGCAGGAGAGGATCAAACTAGCAGATGTCATTGCTTGGTATACCTGTGACACCTAGAGTGGCCAGCTTAAAAAATGCAGAGGTCTCCTATATTTTAATGGTTGTGTAGAAGAGGGCATTTCAGCAGATGTTCCTTGTCAGGCAACCAGGTAACAAGCAATATTTGCTGAAATACCCTGTCCTTTGCTGTTTTCACTCTGGCAATCTTGACAGGCTTGACAATTACAGAATAAAGGCTTTATCTGGGAACACCCTATATGTTTTGCAAGCAAGCATGGGACTCAGGGAGATCTGATGTATATGTCACATTCAGTGCAAATTACAACAACGAGGAAAGACTCAGTCATAATAGGAGTGTTGGCCAGACTTTAATGGTGCTTGTTAATACTCAGAGCATTCAGATTGCCAGGCCAGGCCTGAATGGGCAAAACATATATACTGTCATTGCCACTCATTCCTTTACAGCCAATAGCATTTGACTATAAATGTAAGCCAAATAGAATGCAGTATCTTCCCCCCCCACCCAATCATATGACAGTCTGGTTCATTGGTCAGTATGCTCTATAAAGTCACTGTCAATCTTATATTGGTTTCAGGAAAAAACCCAGACAACATATTTCATGATTGTCTTGTCAAATATATGCCAAGTGATTTAGGAACAAAGGTGATGGATGACTCTGTTTTGAGTCTGAGCATGTTTTGCTATTATGAGTGTCTGCCTCTGAAACAGAATGAACTGAAACTGAGCACTTTCATACTATACAATTATAGCACCTTGATTCCACTTAATAAACTGCAATAGCAACATTCTATGAAATGCTGGGATTTGCAGTTTAGGACGGCACATTTAGAAGTTTTTGCCAGAGAGCTTTAGTGCATCACCAAACAACAAACCACAGGATGCCATAGGATACAGTCATGGTAGTTAAAATGGAATCATAGTGCTATAACTGTGAAGTGAAAAAAAGGCCTTAAGGAGTGCATATAGGTGGCATATGTGTAGATATGCCTTCAAGTCATCTGTTGACATAAGGCAGCTCCATGAATTTTTCATAGGGTTTTCTTAGCCAAGGAATACTCAGAGGTAGTTTTGCCACTTCGTTCCTCTGAAATATAGCCTACTGCACCTGTATGGGGGCAGAAACCAATGAATGATAGTTTATTTCTAGAAATTCGTACTTGTTGCACGTTTGCCTGATCAGTTATCGATGTAAATGCATTCTCTTTCAACAGAAGGTATCATTAAGACCAAACTTTGAATTTGTGGAATCTGCACTGCCTAACAAAGGGAAAACAAGCTTTCTGCTATTGTTTCTAAAGATTTTACTAGACTTTATTAATACCTTGCCATGCTATGAAAAACTTTGCCTTCTAACTTTGGCAGAGCAAGCTGCTGTTATATGGGAACAAGAACAGGTCATGTTGGAGTCTAGCCAATTAGAAACCTTAGTAGTTTCCTCTGTAGTAAATTGAAAATGAGCCTGTTGTCCACTGAAAGCAATTACAATACTAGGAATTATGGAGAGGAAAATTCAGAGCCAAGATTACTGGGGCCTAAATTCAATTGTTAGTCCCAATTAGAATAGACCATCATCCACTGAATCAATTACTGAAAATGGTCTTATCTCACATTACCTCAGAACACAATGTGGAATCATTTAGTTTTGAGTAATTAAGGAATGAGAAAACTGTGCAAGGTGCATAGTTATTTTTATAGTTGAGCTGGTCATTCCCCTGAAAACATTTGCGTCTAAGAGCCTACATGGAAAAAAACTGAAAGGGGGAAAGAAATTGGCAGCATAAGCGTTCATAGACTTTAGTCTATGAAAGCTCATGCTGCCAACTTCTTTTTTTCAGTTAGTCTCGAAGGTGCTACAAGATCTCTCTACATACTGAATGCATTAGAAAAGAAAGCCAAAACAGAGCAAGAGAGTAGTGGCTTTCTCGTTGCCTCAGCAGATGCTGTCCTATTCTCCTTCCCCAAGGAGACAGTTGTAATAGTGTGACTTTTGCCAAACGGATTTTTCCAGCACATCAAAAGACATGTTTCTGCAACCATCTCCATTGGGAAGAGAATGGAAGTGCTATGACAACATGCAAAAGCCACTATCCTGCTGCTCTATTTTAGCTTTCTTTTCTCATGTGATAAGTTCCTAAGTTTCTAAGTTTTTGTTGAGTAATTTGGGCCTAAATCCAAATCCAAAAACTAGTCCCAACTGGAAGAGACCCATCAAATCAGCCAATGAATGTTAATTCAACAATTATGTAAGTGGTTTTTTTTAGTGGATCTAACTCTAACTGGAACTTGGAACTGGACTTTGTAAGAAATCACACTGCTGATACTTTTATCAGCTGTAATTTCCATTCATGATATGGATACTTAAAAGCAGAGTTTATCTTTACTCAAAAGTAAATCCCATTGTGTTAAATAAAACTTACTCTGAAGTTACTTTGCACAAGATTGCAGTCTTATAGTGCTTAGACATAAACAAATTAGTCATGCTTTTTGTTTGTTTGTTTGTTTGTTTGCCTGAACTGAATGATGTTCACAGTGGCTCCTTCACAGTAGTTTACAGCTGCTAAATATCAAACAAATATTATGCGGTGGGGGGGGGTGTTTTTAAAATCTGATTATTGTTTTTTAAAAGTTTCATTTTGTTTAGCACTGTCTTGACTCATTGCTTATTCAGCAATTCTTAATTTCCCTAATTACCTCATGCCTTCCTACTTCCTGAAATCCTATTGAATTGTGCTAACAAGGGCTGACCCTAACTTCAGGCAGAGGAGATAGTTATTTACATGGGTGTTATTGCATTTTGACAGTAAGACATAGGAGACATGTGTGATTTCTGACTCACGTGGAAAATTTTCTGCCCCAAGGCACTGTGCACCTTGAAGTTGGGTGAGGGTGAGAGATAAATTTGCCTTCCCATCTCAGGCAGTAAAATGTCTTGTGCCAGCTCTTGTGCCAACACACTGAAATGACAGAAATTTCTTTGAAATGCTTAGTGGCCACTGATGAAGTGCTGGATGGACGGTCAGGGAATCAAATTACTGTATATGTGAGAAGCACTTTTTGTGCTCACAACTCTGGGATTTGCCAGGAATTTCTGGGGGTTTCGCCAATCCTGAAATATTCTCCACCCCCCATGGAGGCAATAATAACTAGAAATGTGTGTGTGTGTGTGTGTGTGTGTGTGTCTAGCCACATTACCTAAGAATTACAGAAGATTTATTAAATTGTATGAATAACTTTTCTTCTCATAGGCAAGCTCTCAGCTGTCTTTGCCTTTTCCACAGCTATGTTAAAATATATTCCATATGACCAGTGGAATGTGTAAGAACTGTGAAAGGATTGTGTTTAATTTGAGGGAGACAAAATTTCCCCTGCAGTTGGGATTTTGGAATTAAATAAATTCTGGTACAGATCCTTTATGAGAATTTCTGGAAGGCACCATTTCTAAATTAATGGACACAAACCAGCCCAGGTTAAGTGCTTTTGAATCCCACTGATCGCAGATGCAGCAATTTAGACCGGTGTTTAACTGTTGAAATTGGTAAGATTTAAGACTGCATAAATTTGGCTAGTCCATACTCCATAGTAGGTGAAGGGATGATATCACTGTATAGTGGTTTTCAAGAACGTTACCCACAGGAATCAGACAACAAAACAAAGGCTCCACGTTTATATAATAAACTATGGCTGGAATCCTGTTAGTGACATGTGTCACTATGCAGTTATCTAGAAATTTTTTAATGCGGTGACTCCCCTGACCATACAACATACTTTCTTGCTGCAGGAGGAGCCAGACAGTGTCCAGCTATTTCAGCAGCTGGATGCATGTGGGAAATGTTATCCTTCCAGAGCTCTGGAACACCCTGAGATATACAAGATATTTCCTGTGTTCATACAACTGCAGAAACACAGCTGGCTGCTTGCTGGCTGCCCCAGGCCCTTTCTTGGCTACTATATGTCCATAGTCCGGGGAGGGGGGGCATTGTAGCAGCAGGAAGAACATACATTATGGGCAGGTGGGCAGAGGAGAGGAGAAGGTGGAGGAATGCTTGGCGGAGCTTTACTCTCCATCATACTGATGAACAGTTTCCTCATTTATGTCCTAACAGATCTGTGAACATAAATGTAACAGTCCCTCAAAATAATTCCATTTTTAAAAAATAGGTAAATTACTTCATCCTAAAAGATGGGCAAGCTCATGCTATCCCTCTGCTCCTGTGCCTCTCACAAAATTTCCTCAGATTTTCTGGGGCTTGCTTTCATGTGAACTAGCTACAGCAAAGGCAGGATGACCAGACATCCTCCTCTTCCAGGACCTGCTCTGTATTTCAGCCTTCTCTCCAGGAGGAATTCCCAGATGTTCTCCATGTGGAGCATGACTAAAAAACATGTGTTTATATTTATATTAGAATTTTTAGCTTTTCTTTTGTCATATGTTACATTTTTCTTGAATGCCCTACATTTCACGGTTCCTTCTCCTCCTTTGCAATTATGGCATCTGGTCACCCTAGGAAAAGGTGACAAAGAGGGGATCAGATTGCCTTCACCCCCAGACCCAGTCTCATGGACTGAATAATATCAGGGGTGGTGCTTTCATCTAAAGCCCCTCCTATATCTCAAAGCCCCTCCCCTAAAGTTCCAGTCCCTGAAATGTTCTGGCCTATTTCCCCTTTCCCTCTATGGTGAGGGAGGCATGGAGCTTCAGGCCTTTCTCTGCACGCAGAAAGAGACTTAAACACTGTTTAGAGACACAGTTCCTATAGAAGCCAAAAAACCATCCAGTTTTATCTGTCGTTCATGGTTCTACATGAGATGGTGAATGGTTGGCAAAAGAAACCAGTCAGTGCATAGAGCAGGGGACATCAGTGGAGCCATTACCATGGGAGGAGCAAATCCACTCCTAGGGGTTATTCACACTGTGAAGATAATCCAGGATGAACCCGGGTTGAATCTCCATTGTGCACTTGCATCCCGAATATACCTGATTAAGGTTTGTTTGTTTTTGGAGGGGGAGCTGCCAAAAAAAACCCCACTTAATCTGGGATAATCAATATCAGGGTTTTCCCTGTGGTTTTTTAAAAATATCTGCATCATCAGTAGTGTGAATAACTGATGTGAATAGATCCAGATTAAAGTCTGCATGCCTCAAATGTGTTCCAAGTGCATTTGCATTGTTGACTCCATCATTATTTGAATGCTTGCCTATGTGAGCAATGGGACTTGCAGAGATGCGCACTGATGCCATTCCATAATATGAATAACAAACCTGGAATGCGTGAGTGAGATTATTTGCATCATCGCCCATGGTATCCTTCTGGGGCGCCTAGCTGAGGTGGGAATTGGGGGCACTGCGCTCCAGTGGTTCCGATCCTACCTCTCTGGGAGGTCCCAGATGGTGCAGCTGGGAGACGTGTGCTCCGACGAGAGGCCCCTTAAAACTGGGGTCCCTCAAGGGGCCATTCTGTCTCCCATGCTATTTAACATTTACATGAAACCGCTGGGAGAGGTCATCCGGAGACATGGGGCGCGGGGTTATCAGTACGCTGATGACACCCAAATTATTTTCTCTATGTCTCCGACTGATGCAGTGACTGGGGATGGCGTCTCTCCTCTCGTGGCCTGTCTGGAGTCAGTAATGGGCTGGATGAGGGAAAACCGACTCAAACTGAATCCAGAGAAAACGGAGGTACTAGTGATAGGTTCCCCTGGTCCAGGAATGGCGGTGGTTCCACCTGTCCTGAACGGGGTCACGCTCCCTGTGAAGGACTCCGTGCGCAGTCTGGGCGTGCTTCTTGACTCGTCGCTTCACCTGACTGCTCAGGTGAATGCGACGGTCAAGAGCACCTGTTATCAGCTTCGGCTGATTCGCCAGCTGCGCCCATACCTGGCCCAGAGGGACCTCGAAACGGTTGTACATGCTCTGGTAACTTCAAGATTGGATTTCTGCAATGTACTCTACATGGGGCAACCCTTATACCAAACTCGGAAGCTACAATTGGTGCAGAATATGGCAGCCCGGCTGGTCACTGGTGCTCCCAGGACCAGCCATATAACACCGATTTTAAAAGATCTTCACTGGCTGCCCATTCGCTTCCGAGCTCAATATAAGGCGTTGGTAATTACCTATAAAGCCCTAAATGGCTTGGGTCCGGGATACCTGAAGGACCGCCTCTCCCCATACATTCCGTCCCGCACCCTCAGAACATCTGGGCAGCAACTCCTGAAGGTGCCGGGGGCTAGGCTTTCCTCCGTCACCAAGCGGACGTTTTCCATCGCCGCCCCGGCCCTCTGGAATACGCTGCCCGCTGAGCTCCGCTCGACTACCTCCCTGGCCCAATTCAAGAAGGATTTAAAGACCTTCTTATTTCATCAAGCATTCCCCCCATGAACATCATTTAGGGCCTCCCTCCTCTTTCCGTGGCCATGAGGAAGGGCTAATTGGGGTTTTATCTTTTATCTTTTTTATTGTTTTTATTGTTTCTTTGATGTATTGTTTATGCTTGATTTATGTATGTATATCTTAATTGTGTGTAAACCGCCCTGATCTATGGAAGGCTGCGGTATATAAATAAAACTTTTATTTTATTTATTTATTATTAAAAAGCGATGTCTGAATGGCTCCCTGGTTTAACTGGTGCTCCACACTGTGCAGGAGCCATCTTGGTCCAGGACTATGCACTTGACTACAGTGGGCCCTCCACATTCACTGGGGTTAGGATCACAGAACTCCCATGAAAGTGGGGAAACCTCAAATAAAAAAAACTACATTTTTTTATCTGAGAGAACACTTTTCTAGGAATCCCTAGGTCCTCCAGTGCAACTCAGCAGTCAACATTTGCCAAAAGTTGACCATAGAATCATACAGGAGAACTTACAAATGCCAGCAGAAGTGTTTTCTCTAGTAATGTCTAGGTCCTCCAGTGCAACTCTATGGTCAGCTTCTGGCAGAGTTGCACTGGAGAATCTAGAGATTCCTAGACAGAGCATATTAATCAAGTCTACAAATAATTAAATCAGCAAAAGTCAAAACCACAGATGTAGAGGGATGACTGTAGTTCTTCATGGGACCTCTGTACACATGTTGCTCATGGGAGGAATTCTTCAGCAACAGACCCCACCAGCCACCCTGGGCTGGCTCATCTAAACACTGAACAAGTCCTAAGTTGGCTTCATGCCTCTTGCTCATTCTCAATTTGAGAGAAATGCAAAGATAGAATGAAACAGCCACTTTTTATTCTTATTTTAGAATGACATGCAATCTTGTCCCGGGCAAACATTCTGATCAACCTAAATGGAGGCAAACCCTTGAATAGAAACAACGCCTACAATAGTTTAAACTCCCTGTAAATAACTTCTGCTTCACTTCATTGTCTGGTATTTATATGTAGATGTACATAAACGGTGGCGTGACCCTCCACTCTTGGAGCATTTTCACCTCTTGTCACTGATTATGAGGCTGGAATTATGTTGCTGTAATGCCAACATGACATAATGTTTTGTGAAAGCAGCTGGCTCAGCAGCTCTTGGGTTTAGGTTGGGAGTATTTGTGCAGACAAAGAAAACATGGTATTTTAAAACATGACAGTTAATGTGTAAAACATAAGCTGGAACACATGTGAGCAAAAAAGGCCAATGTTTTGAAAAATTGTGCTGGGAGGAGAACACACTGTGGGTAGATAGCTCCTCCAGAGACTTTTGCAGCTGGACAGGCAAGTAATTGGGCAAAATGCCATTTGTGGACTCCCCTTCTTGGATGCCTCCATATCCACTGTCCATTTGTTCACCTTTGTTCTGGACCCAATCCATGTGTGTGGAAATCAGTGCTCTTTTTCCTTGAACTGTTGCAGAGGAGAGGATAGATGAGCAATAGAACAGAATAAGTGCAGGACTCAAATATTCCAGGGATTGGTGGGAAGGAAGGGGGATGCCACTGGAAAATGTTGGCTCCCAATGTTTCCCCCCAAACTCTTTATGTGATAAACAGTCTGTTTCCAAGGTTGTACTGTTTAAGCTGCAGGTGGTTAATCACACCACTGAATGCTCTCCCATGC
>NC_056525.1:173604217-173747422 GCF_019175285.1 Sceloporus undulatus
AATAATAATAATAATAATAATAATAATAATAATAATAATAATAATAATAATAATAATAATCCTTAGCTATATCTGCCAGAAGACGTTTCTCATCCAGGTTGTTCTCTGACATGCCAGTTTTCATGGTGGAGGGATGGTTCAAATGTTCATCCCTGTATTTCAGTATGTGTCTCTTAATGAAGATGAACTCTTTAACTCAAATAATCCTGCTTAGCTAGACAAACAAATGGGTGCTTGAGCAGATAAAACCAGATATCTCCCTGGAAGCCAAGATGATCAAACTGAGGCTGTCGTACTTTGGCCACACTATGAGAAGGCAAGATTCATTATAAAAGACAATAATGCAAGGAAATGTGGAGGGCAGTAGAAAGAGAGAAAGGCTACATGGCAGATGGGTGGACTCAATCAGGGACATCAGGGGACCAAAATTATAGGACCTTAGCAGAGCAGTAAGAGCCAGTATGGTGTATTAGTCTGAATATTGAACTACAACTCTGGAAACCAGGGTTCAGTTCCCAGCTTGGCCATGAAATTTACTGGGTGGCCTTGGGAAAGTCTCATGTTCTCAGCACCAGGAGAAGGCAGTGGCAAACCTCCTCTGAATCAATCTTGCCAAGACAGCCCCGTGATAGATTTGCTTTAGGGTCGCTATAAGCTGGAAATGAATTGAAGGCACACAACAACAACAACAAGCAGACCAGTAGAGGACAGTGGGTCTTGGAGTTGTCTGATCCACCAGGTTGCCATGAGTCGGGGACAACTCAATTGTATTTAACAACAACAACAGCTAGAGTTAAGGTTGGCCTGAAACCAATGTTTCATTACCTGAAGAAAGATGGTACCTCCGGTTCCATTTACAAATACCAACTGCGCAGCACTTGAACCTTACCTCAGTAAAAGGGATGGAACAGCATCCTTCACCCTTACTTGATGGCAGTAAAATAGTTTATGATGTACAGGCCAACTGTTTCTGCCTCTTCTACATAACATCTGTGCCTGAGACACCATTGTGCCTTACAGTAGGGCTTCCATTGAATTGTTACCAAGTATGGATTTATATAAAATTTTGGGTGTCGTGCAGTCTGAAGCCATGACCCCTGACTGACCCCATCGCTAGCCACCTTTATCCCAAAAGTGAGCAGACCACATAGACAGCAAGTCTTGCAAAGGCATGGTCTCAGGTAAAAGGTAGAATTAAACCTTTTAGAGGAAGTCTTAGGGAGTTGCTAGACCAGACTCACAAGCTACCCATTCATGGAGGACAATAGCTATGGCTCCCTCCTTAATGAGCCAGTGATTAAATTAACGGCTCAACCACCAAGATATTTGCTCCCCCTGAAAAAGGGCCAGACCTATGCTTTGTGTATCCATTGTGTAAGTTTCAGCTTAGATAAAGATAAGTCATCAAGCCTTTTGTCCTCCAGGCTGCCATAGCCTGAGGTTATGTTTAGGGGTATATAAGGGCCTAGTTTTCAGCCCTTTGGTGGGCTTGTCAAGCAGTACGTTCCGAGCCTGATTTCCAAGCTGGGCTTGTCGAGCTTCCAGCTCCAAGCCTGAGTTCCTAGAGCATCTTGCACTGCTGAAATCACTTGAGCAAAGCCAAGCTCACTGTCACTGGGCCTCTAGTTAGCTTTGCCCGCCGGAACTCAGCTCCAAAACCACCGCAGCCGCTCTTTTCTTTCCCCTTCCTGCGGCTGCGATCTACCATCCATCCTACATCGCATCCGACTTCCTGGAGAAGACTTCTAAGGTAATATTCCCAATGGTGCCTCTCTCTTCCTTCCTTTACTCCCCGAACTCACCCCTCCCTTGCTATAGCATTGAGTGTGTGTGTGTGTGTGTGTGTGTGTGTGTGTGTGATCCCTTTTGTTGTGTGACTTTAATAAATGTTCATATTTTAATTGCACCTCATTGGCATTCTAGTCTCTTTCTCTTGGGGGTGGACTAGGCGACCTCTAGTATACACTAACGGACAAGATCCCGTGCGTGTGTTGTTAGGACACGCCTCTTGTAATATTTGAGCTAATTAAAATTCCCCTAATTCGATCCTTCCTAACAGAATACAATGGCCAAAATTGTGTGACCAGCTAAACTAAACTATTATTATCGATGTTGTTGTGAACTTGACAAGAATGCCCAAGATGTAGGACCTTAATTATTTTTTTCCTTATTATAAAAGCTGTTTTCTCCCTTTTTATTCTTGCCAGTTTAGTCTTCCTTCTCCCCATTTCCTCCAATAAACATAGCAAATAACATATCTGTCAGACATTCTTCAATGGAGAATATTTCTGTTAGGCTTGATTTCACATAATTCAGTTACCGTGTGCTATAGCAAAAACCACAACAGCTATAAATAATTTGACTGCATATTCTCCTCGATAGTATCTCTCAACAAAAGTGCATGCTTAGAGGAAAAACAGCAAGCAGATATTTGTAAAACAAGATGTGGATAACCTAGTCTTTTGGTCTCAAGGCGTATTGGGACTAAACGGTCCCTGCTTAGAGCTTACCCTTTTATGGGAGGTGAGCCTCAACCGTTTCCTGGCAGGAACTGGGGAGACATGTGCCTCTTTGAAGGTACAAACCACCTAAATGTCATCTGAAGGAAACAAGTAAAACCACTATCCAAACAAGGCTTGAGTGAAAGTATTTCACTCAGCCCAAATGATATGTAATGACAAGCTCAGGAAAAACTCATTGCTTACCATCCAATTGCCCTGATTTGTCAGGGACAGTCCTACTAATACTCTTCTGTCTCACTTTGTCAGTTGCTTTTAAGTGTCCCTGTGCCTCTGTCCTCCTCGCACTTTCTTCCTTTGTCCTCATCTTAGGACTTTATCACACGTGGGGAAAATCGGTGTTTATCCAGCTATATTCACATGCATTGCAATTAAAGATGACTTATCCTGGGAATAATCAGAGAATAACCAGCAACAAATCATTCACAGGGAAATCCTGTGAATGATTTGTTGCTGGTTATTCTCCTGTTATTTTCAGGATAAGTCATCTTTAATAGCGATAATGTGTAAAAATCTTTACTGCGATCATGTAAATATTGCTGGATAATACCCATTTAAACCCCCAATTTTCCCTGTGTGATAAAGTCCATACTTGAGTTACAGCAAAGTGAGTTCAAAATGCAGAAGTAATTTGTACTCAAATAACTTAGTACAGGGAGAGGAGGGGCAGAATCTTGTCTTTCCCTGTAGGCTCAAGCAAAAGCAAACTGTTGCAGTTTCTCCTAACTTGTGTATTTTCCCTGATTAATGACTTTTGAGATCTTGACCATTCTGATGTTGCTTTACTCGCATAAAAGCTAGGAAAGGCTGTTGCAGTTTGCTTTTTGCCTAAGCTTACTGGGGATGGGGAGATTCCACCCCTCCCCATGATAATTAAGTGTAACCTATGCTTGCACTTTAACCTCAGTTTGCAGTAAGGGAAATAAACTGAAGACCAAGAGAGGAAATGGGAGTAGGAGAGAAAAACTGGCACATGTTTAAACCTGGTGAAAAACTAGGATGACAGGGGATTAATCAAGATTGTCCCTATCAGATCAAAGAGTATGGTTCTCTGGGAGAGAGCTGAAGGACTTCTCCCCACTTACCTCCATCCCCCAACAAGGAGAGAGTGATCTTATAAGGACTGGGGGGGGACATAGGGTACTTCCACACCACCACACCCCCGACAGACCCTCATGCAAATTGGTTTTGCCAGAAATTGGAAAACACATTGTTTGAGAGTTGAGCTCCCAGGATATCTTAGTCAACAGAGCCACTAGCCAGTCTCGTTAATGTATTGTATTACCTGTAGTCCAAAAAGCAACTTTGCAAACTCCTGTCTTTCCTTGCTGCAAACCTGAGGCTGAATTCACACCAGGAATATAATCCAGATACAGTGCTCAGTATTTTATTGAGATTTTACCCTGTTTATACCATACTGAGTTGTAAAAATCCAGACTCGTATTGATAGCCATGCATTCACCCTGGCAGATTCAAATTGGTACAAACTGGTACAACCTCAGCCCCAACAATTACATAGGAGGCTCCCACATTAGTTGTGATTCTGTCAAAATAAGTTTTGAGTTAAGTTCTTTTTTTAAACTTTCTGTTGGCTTGATTTATTAATGTTCATGCACACAGACACACTGCAAAAGAGCAAAAAATGATGAAAAACTTGCCAGATAGAGAATGCCACTCACCAATTGTCCTACTCCCCCCACAATTACCCCACCCTCCACTGCCACATTGATCTGGCCAGTGGCTGGACAAGTGTTGGGGGGGGGGACAGGAAAAAGTGCTTTTTCCTGGAAACTGTGGTTGGAAAAAATTAATTTTTCTAAATTGCATTAAAGCCTAAAATAAACATTTTCACTGTGAAAATGGTTGTACACCATATTTTCCAACAATACTGGAATTGAGGTAGCTACAGAGGAAGAAAGGTGTTTACGGGACCTGGACGAAACAAGTGGTAGGGGAAGGAGAATTCCAGGGGGTGTGTGAATGGCACTTGGGGGCTGTGAGAACATTCCTTCTTTAGGACAAAATTATCATTTACTTATATTCTATGGCTATTTGTCACGATGGCTATACACTACCCCCAGGATAACAAGTACAGTTGGCTCTCTGTAGCCACAGATTCTTTATCCATGGATTCAGCATCCATGGCTTGAAAGTCTTCAAAAATATATAAATTACAAAATACAAATGATTTTGCCATTTTATATTAGGGACACCAGTGTACTATGCTCAAGTATTTAACGTGACTTGAGCATCCACAGATTTTGGTATCCACAGAGAGTTCTGGAATGAAATCCCAGCAGATACCAAAGGCCCACTGTAACATGCATGTGAGTCCTAGGATCTGGAGAACAGTGGGAAGAAATCCATGGCCCTCATGTCCTACCTGGGAGTTTACCAGATGCTGCTGTGGGAGACAATGCTGGACCTGACAGACTATGTTCTTACCAAATCCAGCAGGGCTCTTCCTGTTTTATTAAGAGGCTGGCTGAATAATTTTAATAAAAAAAGGCAAAAAGCTCTATTCAGGTTGTAAAGTTGATGTTTAAGTACAATTATTTGTTGAGGGAAGTCTGTCACCACACTTACCCATTTTACTTCACTCACAGTCCAGGGCCCAAGACAGCAACAGTGCTAAAACACATGCAGAAACTCTATTTCAGGTTTCTCTAGAGAGTAGAAAGAGATTCACAGTCCTGCTCCTTGAAACCAAATTGCAAAAAGAAATGTGTTTTTAGAACCTGTGCTGTAGTTGCTTTTTACACTTCATAAGAATCAGTGATATCAGCGAGGAATCATCATGGGTTGTCATGGGCAGTGGTAAGTGGGTGGATGGGTGGCCAGAGGCCCATAAATGAAACCTTCAAGATGTTCCCAAGATAATGTCACTTGTTTAGTTGATCTGAAGAACTGTATGTGTGGGTTAACTGGAGAATAATATGTTCTCCAACATTTCACAGTTGAAAATATGGATGTGTGACCAGGCAACGTCAGACTGTGGTCAAGATGGCAAAAGTTATTAATGAGGAAGGATAGACAACTAGCTTTTGTCTAAGCTTACTAGGAATGGCAAGATCCCACCACCATCTTCTCCTCTAAGGCTTCCTGAGTTAAGTGCAAACTATTTTATTATTTTGAACTCAATTTGCAATTTGAAGTAAGCTCAAAAGAAAGGAGAAAAGTGGAGAAAGGAAGGAGAAAGCAAGACTTTTTAGAAGCAGCTGAAAAAGTGGGACAACAGAAGAATATTTTGGACTGTCACTGCCAAATTGGGACAGTTGTGTGTCTGGGGTGGTGGTGGAATGGGGTAAGTGAGTCTTCACTATTACCCTGACTAGAGTTAATTGAATGGGGGCAATTTCTTTATTTGCTGGAAAGCTTCCCTTTTCTTGTAGGAAATGTTTGGTAAAAAGAAAAGAAAAAAGCACACTCAGAACTTTATTGCACAGGGCTCCAGGCAGGGATGAGAACGGGACAAAAGGAGTCTGGAAGGGAACAAGGAAGTCCCTCATTCATTCCGTTCCCTGCCCTTCCGTTCCCAATCCATTCCCAGAGAAGAAGATTTTTGAGACCTGTTTTGAACAGTTCTCAAAAATCGCCCCCTCTGGAATGGATGGGGAACGGAATGGAACGAGTGAGGGACTTTGCATGCAGTAAAATGTGTCTCCCCCACACTCATTCCACACTCTTTCCTGGCCCCTTCCATTTCATTCTCATCCCTGCCTGGAGCCCGTGGTGTGATAAAGTTCTCAGTAATTCGTTTAATTTGACATTTTCAGCTTCTGAAACTAAATGTGTCCACAACATATGCCCACAGCAATGCAGTCCAATAGTAATGCCCTTCAACAAAGCATACACCTGTTTTAGTAAAGCTCTTTTGAGTGGCAGACTGTAAGAAGAACTACACAGCTTGTACTGCTAATAGCACAATCCTGTACTTAATCCTGTAAGTGATTTCATCTTCACAGGACTTATACATGCTTTGTGTTTACTGACCTGTCCCTGACATTTAAAATGGAGAGACTGTACATAAAACTGCTTGTGTTTTCTAACTACATTTTCTGTCAATAAGTGGACAAGGCAGGGAGAAATTAACCAACCAGAGATAATGTTATTTTTTATTAATATTCTGGATAAGATTCAAAATCCTCAAGATGTCCTCAGCATCCTCAAGCCATCCATTGCTGGCCCAAGTAAACTAGAAAGAGGAAGGGATACAACGTGTTGAACTATTGCTCATAAATTACATGTTACTTTGTTGGTGTACAGCTGGCCATGCTGGCTGGGGCATTCCAGATACTGTAGTCCAAATGTAGTAGTTTTTCCAAATCCTGTCTGAACCTCACAGAAGGTCCAGCTAAAATAAACCTGTGGCTGCATAAAGGCCTCTGGTTATGAGAGAAGGAGGGGCTGTGATAATAAATGAATGCATGCATGCATGAATGAATGAATGACAGGAATAACTGCAGGCAATGACACTTTGACATTTAACAACTTTCCCTCCATTTAGACTGTTCATGTGGGAAGTGAATTCTAAAAATTAGGTGAGGTTATTTGTTTCCCGTTCTTTCCCTCTATGGATTTTGTCTATTTCCTTGAAAATGGCATAAGTCATAGGTATGTCTAGGCCAGCAACCTGCAAAATTTCAGAAGAATGAATGAAAGGCCTTAGGAATTAGAATGCCTGAAGATGGTAAATGTTGCAATCCTTTCCCTAATGCACAGCAGCTGGAGAGTTCAAAATGTCAAAGGATCGGAAGATGGGCCTGTCAGTCACTCAGTTCTACTCCCTTTCTCTACTCCTCTTCCCTACTCTGGGTGTTTTCTATAGAATATATGTTATTTTGCTGTTGTCTGCCTTTTTAAAGTGCAAACCTGAATGAAACTTTGACTGTAATCCAGGTATGACTTGGGAGAAAGTCCATTTTGCCTTGGGAAAAAACAGAATCAGTAAAAAAGGGGGGGGGGGGGGCGAGTAAGCTGGGGTCCACTTCTGTTTTGCTCAAGGTTGCATGCCCATGTGAGCTCATTCCTGCCATGTCATTTTGGGACAGACTGACTGACTGGAGAATAGAATTTAAAGCATGTGATAGTGGGGGAGAAGCAACAACAAAAAGGAATTTTCACATTTAGGACACAGTTTAACCTTTCTGATCTTTATCAGGACATGGCCAGCAGGCTGAAGCTGCACTATTGCTCCTGCTATCTTTCATTGGACAGTCAGAGAGAAGAGGAAGCAGAAGAAACGAGCATGGCTTGAAGCTGTATGGAGAAGGCACATCTTGGGGAAGGAGTATCTGGGGTCAGTTTTTTGAAAGAGTCTTTCACTTCTCTCCCCTCTTCTCAGATTGAGAATCCTTCCTCACCAGGGAGAAAAGTGAAAAGCTGCCTGTGCCTCTCTCTGCCCTGGTGAAGACGGATTGCTAGTCCTTCCTCATGGAGGAGAAGCTTCTCCCTTTGCAGCCAGTCGCCTTGGGAGCACCAATCGAGCAGCCAGTTGAAAAGTGACTGAGAAGCCTCTCACCCATGACAGCCTTTGCCACAAAGCTGGCACAGGCAAGAGCCTCCTTGGTTACTGCCCAGCCAGCTGCTCAGTTGCTCTTCCAAAGGTGACTGGTTGCAAAGGGACCAGTGGCCAAGATTGATTGTTTTGAATTTTTAGTACAACAGTAGACCTAATATAATGAAATAAGTGTTGGGGTTTGCACTATGGTTGATGTACAAAAGGAAAGGGGGCATTAGCCCGAAAAAGTTTGGAGACCACTGAGCTAGTGGGATCGGTTTAGTTAATTTGTTTCTTAGTTAATTTGTTCCTTTAAATCAGATGTTGCTTTGTGTTCTGGGATGTTTTCATAAATATCTGACAATTGAAGACATTTGTGTATAGTGGTATTTTCCATTTCCTACCCCACTTTGAGCAAGGAGTACCAAAATCTTCCATTATTTATCTCTGCCTAACAAAGAGGCGGGTAGGACAGAAACAGCCTGGATCTCAAGGGAAGTTGTTGTTTCTGTTGCTAATGGAGTTTAAATTTTATTGCCTGGATTTTACAACCCTTTGTCTCCCAGAGCCCACATGACTAAAGAGCAAAGTGGCCTCTACCTACACTGATATCCCTCCAGACCATCTTAACTGACAGCAACAAAAATAACATCTTGACAAAATGTAGGACTGTGATTCTAGTATCTTATTTTTCCCCCTTCTCCTATGTGATTTTAAATACCTTTGGCTGATGAAGAAGCCAGTGTAGCTTCAAAAGTTTGTATGATGTATTTTATGCATTTTTGGTTGGCCCATTAATGGTATTGCTGTTTTGTGGATTGTGGAAGTTGTTGTATTTTGCTGTTTGGCCAACACAGGTATACCTAGTTGTGTTTTCATTATTTATTTGGTTTATCAAGGAGTAAGATGACACACACACCCAAGATTATGAAAAAATGTATATATCCATAAGAAAACTGTTTAGATACCTATACCTTTTTATCAGAATCAATGTGAAGTAATGGTTTTACTACTGGACTAGGACTCTGGAAGACCAGGTTTCAAATCCCTGCTTGGTCATGGAAACCCTCTGGGTGAACTTGGGCAAGCCACTCTTTCAGACTCAGAAGAAGGCAATGGCAAATACCCTCTGAACAAATCTTGCCAATAAAACCATGTAATAGGCTTGACATAAGCCAGAAAGCCACAACAGTGCATGGGGGAGAAGTAATCTTGCAATTCTGCAATATACGAAGTTCATATTCCTTCATTTTTCCTTCTAGCTAGTGTTACCACAAAATTTTAAATAAGGCACCCAAGACACTTGTGAAGATTTCTAACTTGCTCAGGGCTCACATAGTTTGAAAGTGCTGTGGTTTGTGGGTGGTGTGGAAAAAGTTACACTGAAATTGTTTGAACCTACAGTATGTTCTAAAATGGAGCAGTAATCTATTTTCTTGTCACTTTTTCCATGGTTGTAGAGCTTTCTGTCACAATCAATCTCTCACTTAGAAAATGACTCTTCATGGAAAAGGACCTGCATTTTAGAAGACGACTTATAAAAGCAAGGCTCGAAATTATGAGGAACACGTGTAGGGATCCAGTCAGTGGCCAATAGGTTTGTAAGTGTCACCAAAGATAGTGCACTGGTAGAGCTACAAGGGAAATGTATATTTATGATAAAGTGGGGAGGTGTAATGACACCACTGGTGTACTTCACTTGCTGCAGAGTTCAAAGTGCAAAAATAGTATGCAGTCAAATCAGCGGTGTGGAGAGGAGCCAAATCTTGGCCTCCCCAGTCATCTCAGGCAAAGGCAAACTGCTGCAGCCTGTCCTAGCTTGAGTTCTTACCCATGACTAACTCCTAATGTTTTGACCAGACTATGATGTCTAGTTGTCATCTATGAAAAATTGAAGGGCATGAGCAAGATCACTTGAAAATTGAAAAACCATTGAAAAATTGATAGTGAATGCTTGTTCTTTACAAACTTGGAGCATCTGGGTTTTTTTTCCCCAAGAAAAAAAGACAATAGATCCAACAGCCTTGACTTGCAGTTAAATTTCAATTCACAGGAATGAATATAAAAAATCATCTAGCTCTATAAATGCCAGATATTTTTCTAATATAAAATTAATATGTTGTAACATACCCAACCAAAAAGAGAGTAGTCACTGCACATGCCCCCATCATATACCACAAGGAAACATTTTCAGTAACAATTTGCTTTGTTGTTGCTTGTCAGAAAACTCCAAGCAGGCCTCTACAACAATTTGTTGTAGTATAAGGAGTGGGTTAATGATGCTACAAAACCAGGGTTGAGCCAAGATCTTTCATGGACTCTTTCTTACTCAAGTTAGCAAAACTGGGGCATGATTGTGTTGGAAATCCACTGTAAAATGTGCTGTTTCTAGGCTGGGCTGTCAGAAATGCTTCCTCTGTTAAACCAATATTAGGAAGTGGCACTGAAGTTTCCTATTTGATATGAATCCCTTCCCACTGTGAATGGGGTGATTTACTATACAATGAAGCCATTACACAAGAAGGGAGGAAGTGGCTGAAGCCAACCAATCTTGAGGACTACATTTACAGGGCCTATAATTATCCAAATTTTTGAGAAGCACAATAGTATGCTGCTGAAAGGGACCATCTGGGAGGGGAGCAAGATGTCCCAATTAAATGACTGATGAGCAGTTCGTGTATTAGATTACTTGCTGTGTTAATGGGATTGCAATTTTACAAATGCCACTCAAGTTAACAAATGTATTTTGAGAGTAGAAATGCATGCAGTGGGAGGGAACCTAGAGATCAAGTGCTGGAAAAAAATCTGCTCCCCAAGTGATTCAAGTTAGCAGAGTGGCAATAATATTGTCTACAAACTGATTGCAGAAATATTGCAAATTAATGTGCTGTGTGAGGACTGGGGGTGGGATAAGCACTGCCTTGTGTGCACTGTAATTTGAGGGAAGATAGAGGTGCTCTGTCAATGGGTGAAATAGTTCCATGTGTTAGTTATTGTTGTTGTTGTTGTTATAGTTTATTTCTATAACTCTGTAAATGTACACAGCACTGTACATACAGATGATCAATAAATAAAAATATGGCCTGAACTACATTAGTCACAGGTTTGAAAAAGGACGCTTAACCTAAATAGGGAAATTTTGGAGAATAATGGAGCAGTGTGGTTCTGACAAGACTGGAGCTGAGATCAGAGAGATTATCGCACATCTTAATAACGCGATTTACCTCTCCTAAACTGAAGTCTAATTCAGGCTGCACCCTGGTCCTATTGCATGGCTTTTGTCTCCAAATCCATTATCCAAGTACAGCCTGGCTGCAGCCTGGGTCCCTGAATGCGCTTCGGCAGAAAGCTCTCGACTTTGATAAATGACTGCCAAAGCATGTTAAGGGAACCGGGCTGCAGCCAGGCTGTATTCGGATGGCAGATTTGGAAACAAAAGTCATGTGATAGGACAAGGATGCAGCCCAAATTAGACTTCAATTCAGGAGAGGTAAGTCACATTATTAAGATGTGTGATAATCTCTCAGGATTGGGTGGCTTATTCTTACTTCTTGTTGTTATGTATTTTCCAGTCATTTCCAGTTTATGGTGACCCTATCATGGAGTTTTCTGGAGCTGAGAATGTGTGATTCACCCAAGGCCACTCAGAGGGTTTCAGTGGTTGAGCAGGAATTGAACCCTGAATCCAGCACTCAAACCATTACACCACATTGCTCCCTACTAGTATTTCTTATCTTAAGTAAAAATGGCCAGGTCACATGCTGTTGTTTAAAAACATGAATAATATCATATGCAGTTTAGCCCTTTAAGTTGAGGAAAGAACAGGAGTATAGATATTTGTAGAATGATTTCTGAGCCACAAGGAACATTCTCAACTGAACTACCCAGCATAGAAGCAACAGCAAGCTCACAGTTGTGGCTCAGGTTTATGCATTTGTTGATACCTGCAGTCATGTTGGCTTTGACATATGGCAACCCTATGAATGAGAGACCTGCAAGTCACCCTGTTATTAACAGACTTGCTAAAGTCTTGCAAACACAAGGCTGTGTCTTCCTTGGTTGAATCTATCCACCTGTAATGAAGTCTTATTCTTTTCCTACTGCCTTCCACTTTGCCAGTCATTACCATATTTTTGAATGAGTCATGCCATCTCATAATATGGCCAAAGTATGATAGCTTTAGTTTAGTTATCTAGTCAGCAGAGGTGAGCAAAGGATGGCCTATGGGACATATACTGAACCTTGTCAAAGCCCTCAGATGAATGTTTTAACATTCAAATACAAAAAAAATTGTACAAAATGCATCAATCTTGGTCACACAATCCTGAAGTCCACCAATATCTCCAAAAATACTCCCAAATCAGCTGAAAATGAATGAGGTAACATCTGTTCCAGTCATGCTGGGTGTGCTGGCATGGTCCATCACAGGATTATGGAAGTGAAAAATGCCCCCTGCACCTGCTCCTCAGTTGCCTACCCCTGCATGTCATCATTTTCAAAAGAAACCAATTGCGTTGCTCATTGTGTTGTTCTTTACTTCTTAGGTTTGGTAAGAGAGTGGCATAAGTCTTTTAAAATTCATGTCAAAAGCCCTCTAAAAATGCCACAAAATGACTTAAATATCATTTTTAAAAGCAACTAGAAAACATTGCCTCTTACATCAGTAAAGAACTTTGTTTCCCCATATTACTTTTGAAATGTAATCATTATACCTTTGTTATGATAGGGGAGAGACAGAGAGAGATGTGTTATAGACAATTGTGTCACTAATACCTCATCACGTCTGATCAGTGGATGATGGTTAATCTGTGTCAGTTGAGTGGTGAAACTGCTCTGGTATCTATCTATTGATCTGTCTATCTATCTACCTATCTATCTACAATGTCAGCTTCCAAGGAGATCTCCAAGTGCTAATCTATTTTAGTGATAGGCTTTATCACCTTGGATATCTCCATTGAGGTTGGAACTAAAACCCAGAGTGATTCACTGTCCTGATGACATCAGCTTCCCATGCTTGGGTTCTCTGCTTATCATCTATCAAGGTGAGTTGAAATCACTTCTTCTTCTGCACACTGCAGAGAAGATTGGTAGGGGTGAAGATTGGTTCAAGCTGATAAACCAATACTTTATTCACTAGTAGCTTACTATTACATCTTCTGACGCACAGTATGTATTGCCAGGATTTCTGGGGGGTCTTTCTCAACCTGTAGCCCAAGATAATGGGATTAGACTAGAGATACTGTAGATGGAGTCTGGGACATTTTCAGTGTGAGGTATGCACTCTACCACTAATTTATGGATCTTTCCCTTCCTGTTCTCATTGACACCCTCCCCTCCAAGTTTCAAAGGAAATCTGATGTTTCCTACAGCACAGTTTGAAAACCAATGCACTAAAGTAAATATCTGTATACTGACAGAGAGAAAACCAAATTTAAGATTTCTGAGCTATTCTGCTAACCAAACACACATCCACACACACATGCTGAGCACTACTGTTTGCAGGAAGGTAAACTCTAAGTAAAGATTCAGATTGAAATAAAATACAAAAAGAAATAGAAACCCTGAACAGATGTGTTGATTTTGATTTAAATCGTAAGAGTATTTTTTAGATCTGAATGTCATGCCTCGACTTTTTAATCTTGCTCTCTTCCCATATGCTGCAATATGTGTTTTATGTGCAATCGAAATCAAGATGTGGTCTCTTCCGACTCTATGATTCTATGGCGGGTTACAAACTGCCACTTTTAAAAGTGGGCGTCTCTTCCAGATGCCCCTATTCCTGTTAACGGACTCTGTCCGTAACAAATGGTGGCGGCCATTCTTCCACACGGCCGCCGCCATCTTGACGTAACGGATGCTGTGCATCCGTACATCGCAAGGCGCTAATGACATCGCGAGTGCGCCATTGGCACCTCGCAGCGTCATGAGCGCGCCGCCAGAAGAAGCTCCATTTTGGAGCTTCTTTTTTGCTCCGTAAGGGAGTTGCGCGGTTTGGCTGCGGCGGCTCCCTCACGGAGCAAACAGGAGCGCCGGGAGACCGCCTCAAAGCAGCGGTTTGTAACGCCTCCCTGATTCTATAATCTATGACATTATATTTACAATTTCTATGTATAGTTGTGAAAGCTGGACAGTGGGGAAACTGATGGGAAGAGAATCAACTCATTTGAAATGTGAGGCTGGAGGAGAATTCTACAGATACCATAGACTGACAGAAAGACAAATAAATAGGGTCCTGGAGCAAATCAAGCCTGAACTCTCCCTAGAAGCCAAGATGACTAAACTGAGACTGCTGTAATTTGGACACATCATGAGAAAACATGACTCATTAGAAAAGGCAATATTGCTGGGCAAAGAAGAAGGTAGTAGAAAAAGAGGAAGACCACATTACAGGGGGGTAGACTCAAGTCAAGGAACCCATGGCCAGATTAAGCAGGACCTGAGTAAGATTGTTGAGGATAGCGTGACTTGGAGGACTCTCATTTATAAGGTCACCATAAGTCAAAGTTGACTTGACAGCAATTAACAACAACAAATTTCCGCAAAGGCATGTTTTGTCACCCCAGTCATGACAGATGGCTGTCAACTCTGGTTCTCAGGATGGCCTATTTCTCACAACTATGGCAGTTTCCCCTCCTCCTTGCCAGTATCATTCACTGCTTGTTTGCTGTTCCAGACATGTCACTTGCAGACTTTGGGAAGACTTGTTGCTAGCAACAGCTTTGAAATTCAAATGCCACCCGAGTGGGAGAAACTATATTTGGAACAAGCACATGCCTGCCTTTTCATGTTCCTTTTGTGTGCAGGACACTTTGGTGCTTGTGTGTGCATCTGAAGCATAAATTCTTCTCCTCAGGTGCCAAACTTCCACAGCTCTTCAAAGGAAGGAAATGAATGATACTAAAAAGAACTGGGGCAATGATTAATTTAGTAAGGCATTTGTTTATTTAACATGCAAGGTAGTGTTGCATTCTGTTCTCGTCAACACTGTGTTCCTATGACCATTCAACGGAGAAAACTTCTACTGAATTCAGGGTCATATTGCAAGGGATGGCAGTAGCCCATGTAAAAAAAATGGGGAAATTTTAACAAAGTACAGTCAGCTCTCTCTATCCACAGATTCAGCATCCATGGAGTCAACCATCCACAGCTTGAAAATATATATCTTTTTAAATCTAAAAAGCAAACTTTTTGCCATTTTATATAAGGGACACATTTTTACTATACCACTGTATATAATGGAACCTAAACATCCATGGATTTCGGTCTCCACAGGGGCTCCTGGAACTAAACCCTAGCAGATACCAAAGGCCCATTGTAATAGTGAAACTTAAATGGGTGGATGGCATTGTAGTACCTCCTCCATGATCAGAAGTTCTGTAAAGTGGACAAGGCAAGTTGAGGTTCAAAGCCCACCATGTTCACACTCTATTTTCACTTGAAAGCATCCATCATAGAAGGAAAGGGGTGCAGAATTTCATTTAAAGAAATAGGTCTGCTACTGTCACTGGTACTTTAGCTGTCAGTTATCTGCAATGCAATAGTACTGGCATGCTGTAGTGTTTTCATGTAAGAAACACATGTGAAATAATGTTCATACTCTAGTTTTTTTCCTCAAGAGGTTTCCTGAGGCCCAGACCAATGGTGTCAGAAAAATGAACAAGTTGTTGCCAGCAGCCTGTGCTCTGAGAATAGAAGTGTGTCCTGCATAAAAGTGTTGAGATGAAATGCCCCAACTCTTTTCAGGCTGATGGTAGCTGTTGTTTGGGGTGGTAATATTTTAAGGAGTCCCACTAAAGCAGCATGCCTTAGGATCACTTTGTGAATTGTTGTAAAAGATCCTGGGGATAGCTTCATGCTCAGTCAGAGAGAGGTGATCTGGCACACTCAGCAACACCACAAGGGATCTCCCTGTGTACACATCTGGGGGGGCTGGATGATACAATCATTGAGATTGGCAAAAAGCTACAATAGGAATAACATTTTGCTGTTTACACAGAACTGATATCTTCATCAGACTGTATCTTCTACAGTTGCGTTTGGAAAAATGTGTTTAATTTTGCTAGAGATAGCTGATTAAGAATGAACACTGCCTGTTCTTGAAGCAATTATTTACATTTCAGTCTTCCTTGGTGAAGAAATGAAGCAGATTTGTGCTGTTCATTAGGAACTTTTCTGAAGCTAGTGAAATACATTTTGAGTTTTGATTGCTGATATTAAATATATATAAACTATATTAGTCTGAATATTTATTATTTTAAAACTGAGTGTTTGTCTTACTAAAACAGTTTGACACAACTGATTATGCTGTCTAGAAATTCTTATTGAATAGCAGTGATTGAGTCTTAAGATTTGTATACTTTAAAAAAATACTTTAAAGCATGTGCTTTTATTTTATTTCTGGTTTTCCTTGAGAGAGACATTTCTGAAAATATGTCAGGAACTATATTGGTGGAACTGCTTTCTCTGTTCTAGTTATTGGCAAAAAGCTCTCTGCAGCATGTAAATTCATTGGCCTAGCTGCTATTGAGAGCCAGTGGAGCAGAAAACTCAGCCAGCATGTTTATGCCAGGATTGTAGAGACAACAAAGGTAGCCAGCCCACTGGTGGTGCAGGCAATCCCAGCATCTGGCTGGGGACCTCCTGACACCAATGGCATCACTAGGGTTGGTGTCACCCAGTGTGGCAACTCATAATATCATCCCCATGGACCTCCTCCTGTACCAGACCCATCCAGAATCCCTAGAAATATATATGAATACTAACAACAAAAATTTGACAAAATCAGCAGCTCATTGTTGTCCTATAACTAAAGCTATTGCAATTTGGTGGGTGAGCCATGCCAAATTTCCCAAGACACCAGCAGCAGCAGCACCTCCACTTCATCAGACAGCGGGGCAAGGACTGCAAAGGGAAACGACCATCTTGCCATCTGCTATAGGCACTCCATTTGGCCCCCTCAATTCCTTCCCCCAAAGCATCACAACAGGAAGCTGTTGGGTTCTGAGACCCCATAGTTTAATTTGCCTTGCTTTTTTAAAAAAAACAACTCTAAAGGCTACCTACAGGTGGATGTAGAGGTACCTAAAAGGACTGCAGTCTACCATGGTTTTCAGCTGGAGCACTGCTATATGTGGCACACACCTGTACAGGAATAACTATAAGTATATTGATACATGTAAGCTGGGCTTACAAAAATGTTTTTTATTGTTATAATTAACTAAAAGGATATTTTTAAATAAAAATAATAAATTTCTGCTGAAACACTGCAAAAAAATTTTTTATAGACATTCCTTATGGTTTCACCCTCTCTGATGGTGTCAGCTGGTGTGGTATGCACACACACAAACACACACATTGCACCTTTGTAGTGATGCCACTGCTTGACACTCCCCATAGGTCTAGCTGTGGCCATCATGGTCATGGAGAAGGGGTGGAAGTGGACTGGAGAATTGTAGTACTGCTGGGGATTTTTTTTGCAGAAGGAGGTATAGTTTTGGAAACCCTCTTGTGTAAGGTTATAAAAAGCACAACCAACAGTGAAACCACATTTGATCCAGTGTAGCCCCCCAATAGGATCCTACCTATTGTCAGGGCTGATGATCTGACATTAAACAAGCAAGCAGGGATGGGAAGTCCAAAAGCAGCTTAGTCGACACACCTGTGTGACCAGTTGCTTGGAGCTGGTAGGATATAAGCAGGTTGAAGCCCTTCTCCCCCATGTCACAGCTACTGCCCACCAAGAAACCTTTGAAAAGTAGTACTTTGTATAAGAAAACACGTTCCAAAACTAATTTGACAGGCCTTAATACCTTCTCCTGCATTTTTCTTCCCCTTCTCTTTGATATACATCCTTTCTCCGTCTTCATCCTCTGAGCTGCTGTTTTGTTTCCCTGCTGTAGATCACATTGCAGAACAAAATGGTATTCCTAATAAATTGTGATATATTGGTCTCCTGTGCACACTTACTTAGGTGTAGGGCCCATTTAAGTGACTAGACGTGTACGAGCTGATCAAGCACCCAGCCTATACTCCCAAGAAATATAGATATGGATTTAAAGTCCTTTCAGAAAGATCTTTATATTTTAAGGGTGTTGTTCCTGGAAGGATGGTAGTGATAACTGCTTGCATTTTTGTTGCTGTTGATACACATCCACCCCAGTGCTTCACTCTGTATCTACTGTGTGTCTCATTAACTTTGCTCCTTGATGTGTTTGGTACTCAGATTCTTCCACTGCAGTGATTTGTGCACATCATTGACATATGCCAGGTGGGTAGATGGGAAGAAGCATTTGCTCTTTCTTATGTATCCAAGGGTAAGAGGGGATAATTCCCACTGAAGAGATGCAGCAGGGGGTCTCTACAGAAGCAGCAGCAACATCAGTGGGTGGGCAGCCAGAGTCTGCACTTTATACTCCTGCCTTCTTATGTGTCTTCATCCAATAGCATTCAACACACGCTGAAGCTCTGGGGATTAGACTGACAGTGGGTAAGAATCTCAAGAAAGGTTTCTGTCTAGACCTTCTGGGCTGGCAGACTCTTTGGGGAACATTCACTGCTAGGTAAAAGGCAGTCACTTTCTTAAGTGCAAATAGAATGAAGCTTGTTGTTGTGGCTGTTGTTGTTTTTCCTGGCCTCATGACATTTAATATCCATCTTGTTGTTACTTAAAAATAGTTGAAGGCGCCATACTAAGGCATTATCTAGATAAGTTTGCCTTGCCAATAATGCAACTCAGTTAAAACTGTCGTGGCTAACAGTTACATTTCTAGAAAACACTACGTATATGTGGATACTTCATACCTAACTCTCCATGAAGCCTAATCTCTGTCTTGGGAGATAAGCCACAAACTAATGACCACCACATTTAGCCAGATTTCCCCCCTACTTTTTGTTTTTTCTCCCCATCCCCATCCTCTTCTTTTCTTTTCTTTTCTTTTCCATTCCATTCATTGCATATAACCTGATGAAGAGTTCTGGGGTGCATCTAAACTATAGAAATAATGTAGTTTGACATCACTTTAAGTGCTATAACTCCATCCTATGGATTCCTGGGCTTCATCATTTTACAAAGTCTCTAGCCTTTTCTGTCAAAGCATGCTGGTGCCTCACAAAACTGCATATCCTAGACTTCTATTGGATAGACCCATGACATTTAAAGTGATGTCAAACTGCATTATTTCAACAGTGAAGAGGCACTCCTTGAGGATCCAAATGTTTCTACATTTTTGGGATGTTCTGATTATTCTTACTAAAGGTATTGTTCATGTCCTTTTAAAAATTTATGAACTACCTGACTATTTCTTTTTTATTAGGTATTATGAGGACTCTGTCTGAGAATGACTACATAGAACTATGGCTGTTCAATTCATGTCAACACTTCAGTACATTTGTTGCTGCCATTGAGTCAGGAAGCAGTGAGTCCTGCTTTCAAAGCTCTGTGGGAGTATAGAATCCAATCCATTAGTAACTGGAGACTGATAGGAAGCCTGGTTTTAATAATTTAAGGCAAGTCCTGATAGCCAGTGCTGGACTAGGTGTGTATACATCAGAAAAAATTAAACATGCCATACCAAAAGAATACACAGACTTACATAAAAATTGTGCATACTAACGTGTGCATGTATGTGCATATATGTGCATATATATTTGAATTTAGGAATAACTACTATAATTTATAGAAAAAATTAGCACATCGCCCCATGATAGGGAAGACTGTTTCCAAGTTATTTGCCTATCTTCTCTGGTTGCTTAGTCTAGCTGTTCACTGTTACTTCAAGGCTTCTCTCCCTTTTTATAATGTTTTATCTGTTGATTAGATTTGGACTGAACAGTGCTTCAGATAAAATAGTTCGGGAGCATTCCAGGCTCTGAGATTTCAGGACCAAAGCCTGAAAACTAGGGATGACCCATTGTGATGTCCCAGGATGAGGACTTTGATGATGTCAGAAGAGAGGTGTTACAAGGGGCAGGCTTTTGTCCCTTCTCTGGTGATGTCATTGAGCATGATACATTAAGCATCAACTATAGTCACCAATCAATTTTTAGAAAGCGAAGTCTAACAAAAGGGAAACACACATTCACACACACGCACACACAGGTTTGTGTGTTTAAATCACCAGTTAGAAATGCAGCTTATGCATCCAAAGAAAGTAATAGTGTAGAATCCTATAAAGCCCCAGCACTAATTCTTCATGCCCTTACTAAAATAGCGTACATGTACAAGGAAGCCTTTCCATGCATTAAATTTTTGTACTGTGGAACTTGTCTTTGGTGAAAGTACATTTCTGAATAATAATAAATAATAAAATTGTATTTATTTTATCCTGCTTCCCTATCAAAGATAATCGAGGTGGCTTACATATTAAAACTTCATACAGAATCCCAACAACCCCATTTCCCTCCCTCCCCTAAAACAAGAATTAAATAATTAAACATTAAAATAATCAAGTTAAAATCCAATTAAAATAAGCAATGAACATTAGGGCATGGAGTAATCAATAGGATAGTTGTATTAAATGCATGGCCAGGGTTACTATTCAGAATAAAACTTCAGGTTTGTGTTTGATACCAGTGCTGACATCGTAGAGGTATTCCTTACTTCATCAAAGAAGAGCAAATATCTTATTTTGGCTCTTGAAAACTAAATATTTGAAAGAATGCTTTTTCTGCAAGTTTGCAAAGAAATCATGGCAGATCAGACTATATTAATAGCTCACATTATTATAGTAGGATGACTTGCACAAATGCATTTAATTCCTAGTCTCTTTTTAAAAATTATGCAGTTATTTTACATGTGAAAAATATTGTATTTTAAATTGAGTTGCTTTTTTTAAAAAAAATTTCATGTCATAGCTGCCAATTAAAATATATTAATTGGGAGTTATTTTGTCATTATCTATTAAAACCTCTTTTATAGTGACTGATGCCCAAACTCTTCTGACACACCTCATTTTTGTCTCCCAGTAAAAATTGTCTCACTCCACCCTTGCTTATGCTGTGGTAACTTGATTGTGCAAAGCCACACCACACACTTTTCATTTTTGCTGTGGTATTTATTCTGATTCCCCAGAATTACTGAAGGTTTGGATGAATGCCAAAATGCCTGTGATAATTTCTTGATGGTCTTGGAAAGAAGCTGGATCCAAGACAAAAAATTCCCTAGGGATTTTCACATCCATCCTAACCACATCCCTCTTCAACTGAAATTAAAGCTGTTTAGATTGCCTTGAATGTCAAGCCAGTACTAGTTTTAAAAAGCTGCTGTGTCAACAAGGCTATCAGGGCCTCAGTCTCCTTCAATGGTGGTGCTGCTGCCATGTCAAATGGCAAATTCTAATCACCTGGAAGGTAGGAAGCTCCTTTATGCCAATCTCAGACTATTTGTTCATCTACATAAGTATTATCTGCTATGACTAGAAATGGCTTTCCAAGGTGCCAGTCAGGTGTTTTCTCATGTTAGCTATGCCTTAAAAAAAAATAAAACAACATGGAATTGCCAACTGTTGACGCTAGAACATTAAAAATGTGTATCACTAAGTTGTGCTCCTTCAACTGAGGGCCAAAACAGACAGCCCAAAAATGGAGCCCCCATGGTGCCACATGCTACGGCACCAGAGCAACAGTACATCACACCCTCAACCCAGCATTTTCTCAGCACAAAAAGAAGTGGCAGAAAGCCTCTCCTTTTTGCACAAGGAACAAGGTGCCTTTGCTGCTGCAGTGGTGTTTTTTTTGTTTTGTTTTGTTTTGTTTTGTTTTGTTTTTTGGGAGCTCCAGCAGCGTGCAGCATCTAAATGCTGCACTGCCAGAGCGCCGTAAAACTGTCACTGTATGAGCAACAGGGCAGCTTCAGGGTGTGTTCCTGGCATCTTGGTGGCATGCATAGTGCATACACTACATCCCCAAGCTGCCAGGAAGAAGCTGCATTTAGCTGGCCTGTTTTCCCCCTAAGCTTAGGCCTGTTACAAACGGGCCTTTGTGGCGCCCCCATCACGTGCTAGGGGTTGGCCAAGGACCTAGCGTCCATACCGGCCTCACCCCTAGCACGTGACGAGGGCGTAAAGATGGCGGCACCCTATACACACGGGCGCCGCCATCTTTACGTGCTGGACGCTTAGCGTCTGCATGTCACGCCCTGGATGTGATGCCACGAGTGTGCAAGTAGCGCCTTGCGGCGTCCCATCCAGGGCGCTTCTTCTTTGCTGCGTCCAGGAACCGTGCGGTTTGGCTGCTGCGGTTCCCGGACGCAGCAACCGGCAGCGGCAGCAGAGCACCGCTTTTTGGCGGTTTGTAACACGCCTTAGCTTTCCATTGGGTTCTAAAATAGGTTGTGTAGAACTGTATAGTGCAAAAGTAGAGAAATAGGCCTCAGTCATGCAGTTCACTAAGTGGCCTTGGACCACACAGTTTAATCTGCTTCAAAGGCTGCATCTGCACTACAGAATTAATGCAGTTGACACTGCTTTAACTGCCATTGCTCAATGCTATGGAATTTTGGGATTTGTAGTTTTGTGAGATATTTAGCCTTCTCTGTCAAGAGAGTTCTGGTGCCACAACAAACTACAAATCCTAGGATTCCATAGGATAGGGTTGCCATAACCCTCCTGCCGGTGGGACATTCCCGGTTTTTCACCACTAGGGGGCGTCCCTGCACAGTTTCCTCCTTGACTCAGGTTTGTCCTGGGTTTTGCCAATCTGGTGACTTTCACACCAAAATGGGTACTTTTCAAAGCCTTTGGTGTGATTTTGGTGGTTGGTTTTAATGGTAATTTTGAGAGTTGAAATAAGTTCCAATTATTTTTATTCAATTAGGGCTACGTTTTATTGCCATATTAACATTACAGGGACTTTCCAGGGATTTTGACTGAATATTTGGTGAGATATGGGGGGGATTTGGTGAGTTTTGGCCAAACGTTTGGGGAATTATCTTCGAGGCTTGTTGGCAACAATTGTTGCCAGACTCAGGAAGAGGAGCTCCTTCTCTGTTTGGTCCCCAAGGCAGCAGGGGGGAGAAGGTTATTTCCTTTGGCACCAAGGCGAGGATGATGATGGTGATGAGGAGGAGGAGGAGGTGTGTGGCCATTTTCAATATTGATTTTGCCCCTGTGTATTTTTTCTAACTTTGACTGCCAGGGCTCAATGCTCTGGAATTCTGGTGTCTGTGAGGCATTTAGCCTTCTCTGTCAGAGAGCTCTGGTGCCACAATAAACTACAATTCCCAGGATTCCATAGCACTGAGCCCTGGCAGTCAAAGCAGTGTGTTTTGGACACAGATATCCTCCTTTTGTGAGTTAAGGAATGAATCCAGTCCCTAGCCTTTCTATCTCTCTCACACACTACAGGAGTAATAACCCACTTTGAGACTGCTTTAACTCAATGGTAGGGAATCCTGGGAATGCTAGTGTTTGGGAGACATTGAGACTTCTCTGTCAGAGATGGCTCTGAGGCCACAATAGACTACAATTCCCAGGATTCCCCAGCACTGAGCAGTCTCAAACTGGAGCATTTCCTCAGTGTGGATGCACCTGGTGAGGCATTCTGGGCACTGCAGTTCAACTATGTTTGTAGGGTTATGGGACTCCCTGTCAGAGATAGCTCTGGGGCCACAGTGTACTACAATTCCCAGCATTCCCCAGCACTAACCCAGAACAGTTAAGTCACTCTCGAACTGGATTATTTCCTCAGTGTGGATGCAGCTTTGGTGAGGAACTCTGGGCATTTCAGTCCAGCTATGTTTTATTTCTGCAGTGTATTTTGGACCAGAGACAAGGTGACCAGGCATCCTCCTCCTTTTCCAGGATATGTCCTATTCTGTCAAATTTCAAAATGTCTTCTATTTTGATCATGCCTAAGAAACATGCATTTATATTAACATTTTTTTTAAATATCCTTTTTATTATATATTATACATTGTTTTTGCGAACATAAAACATCATACATCAAACACGTTTTACTCGTCCAATTACATTATCCCCCCCCCCCCCCCGTAATCCCTTCTTTTCTTTATCTTGTATGCTTGAATTCATGATGACTTCTTAACCACACTTCCTTTCCCATTGATGACTGGAATTCCGTCTTCTTCTATTACCTTTTCCCTCTTCTTAATAATTTCCTGTGACTCTAATAACCTAAAAAAATAAAACTCTAAATGGTTTCCTCCCACGCTATAAATTGCTTATTCTAGTAACAGGTATTCTATATTTGAGGGAGTTCTTCTTCTGTCTACAGTACTCTTGTGTATCTCCCTCTGACATATCATCTAAATAGAGTAGTAGTCCTTATACCAAAGGATTTCTCCATATTATTCTAATCGATCTTATTTGTAGTTACAATCCAAATCCAACTTAGGCTTATCTTTACATCTTACAAGCTTGTTTTGTTTACATACCATCCTATTGTAGCTGAAAAATAAATTCATTACCTGACTTAAAATAACCTAATAATAAATCCGTAATACTCTGCAATAAGTTACATTTGAGCATTCAGATAGGTATGTCCCAATTTGACAACACGTTTGCAACTTTACCCCACATTCTCTGCATATAATTCATGGTTTTTTCCCAACATAACCTCCATTTAGAATTATCTTCATTCTTCAATTTGTCTGATAGTAAATCTACTTCCATCATTTCATATAATTTTGTACGCCATTCATTCACGTCTATTTCTTTATCACATTTCCAAAATCTAGCAAAGGTTAGTCTAGCCGCTGTCAACATGTAAAAGATGATTTTACCGAATTTTATTTCTATCTCATCATCTAATATACAGAGTAGCCAAATTTCAGGTCTCAACTTTAACTTAATCCCTAAAATTTTATACACTTCGTCTTGCAATTGTTTCCAAAATAATTTTGCTCTATCACAGGACCACCATAAATGAAAATATGTACCTATCTCTCTGTGACATTTCCAACAAATCCTGTTGCCTGTTTTATAAATTTTGTCTAACTTGTCTGGCGTCAGGTGCCACCTATATAAGGTTGCATGACTGAGCACATAGTCTAGTGCTTAGACGATAAGATTCAAATCCCCATTCAGCTCTGAAGCTCTTTGGGTGATCTTGGGCCAGTATCTCCAAACCCAACCTATGTCACAAGGTGGTGGTTGTTTTGAAGGAAGCCTGTGCACACTGACTTGCTGAAAAAAAGCTGGGATATAAATGTAATAAATACATAAAGAAATTTATCCTCTTATGTCTTCTTTGGATATGTCAAGCAGAGAGGAATTCACATACATCTCCAAAGTAGGCATGCATGCAAAGGTGTTCTATGCACTACAGATGATTGATACTGGCCCAAGATCACCCAAAGAGCTTCAGAGCTGAATGGGGATTTGAATCTTATCGTCTCCTTTGTTTTAGTCCAACAATCTAAGCACTAGACTATGTGCTCAGTCATGCAACCTCTGTTGCTGCTTCCATGCTATAATGTGAAAAATAGGAAAAGGTTAAAGAATCTAATCACGAGTCAGGCCATCCAAAGTCTACTATTTTTGAATAATCCAGTTATCATATAATTTCTATCCACCTTGCCAATCCAAGATCCACTCCTGTCCAAAAAGGACTGCCTTTATGATTCAAGACATAATGGCAGGTTTGTTTTTGTTTGGAGTGTCTTGTCAAAATCAGGTCAGGTGGCAACTCTTAATCCTTACATATCTGAAATGTGTATGAAAGTAACAAAGCTTTGCACTCTGTCCCACCCCTTCCCTGGGGTCATTCTTTAACCAATGTGCTAAACAAAGGGCCAGCTGCATTATCTGGCCACAGCTTGGTTACACATGCAAAGTTGGGGGAGGGGGGGAGGAAAAACAGAGGATCATCTATTATTAAAACCTGAATGGTGGAGCCTTTATGGCCCACTGAACTTCTATTGTATAATAAATAAGAACAGAAAGAGAGTCTCTGCTTACCTAGCCTAGTACGCATGAGGTTAGATCTGGGACATGACTAGGAAGAAAATAAATCTGAGAGAAATTGTGCTAATGCATCATATTGGAAGTTCTGACTACCTGAGAGGATCTCTTCTAACTTGCATACTCTGCTGTGGATTTTTTTAAATTAAGTAGTTGGTGATAAATAGAAGACTTACACCCACAGAACTGTGGGCTAATGAAGTCTATAAGGACCCTGTTAGCCAGAGAAATTTTGAATAAACGTCATCCTCAGGACGAAATGCAGAAGACACATTTTTAAACCTTATGTGTTCTATAGAATCATTGAACCTTGGGTGAGTTACAGACCTCCCAAAACGGGCGGTCTGCCGCCGCCGCCTGTTGCTGTGTCCGGGAACCACAGCGGCCAAATCGCACAGTTCCCAGGTGCAGCCAGAAAGAAGTGCCGAAATGGCGCTTCTTTCTGGGCCCCGGAAGTGGCGCCACGAGGCGCTAGTCACACACTCGTGGCATCACTTCCGCCGCACTACATCCGGATGCTACACATCCACGACATCAAAATGGCACCCCCCCATGTGGACAGGCGCTGCCATTTTGTACGGACTCGGTCCGTACTAAGGTTGAGGGGCGTCAGGAAGTTACGCCCCTTCTCAACCCTAACACGCCCCTTCCTAACCGTAGCATGCCCCTTTGGCACGTCTGTAACACGCCTTAGAGATGGATGGGTCTGCAAAGACCATCTAATCCAAACTCCATGTAGGAATACACAGCTAAAGTTCACCTGAAAGATGCCCTTCCAACTTCTGTTTAAAGACCTCCATAGAAGGAGAGTCCACCACCTTCCAAGACAGTCTATTCCACTGTCAGACAGCTTCTGTAGTAAAGAAGTTCTTCCTAATGTCTAGGTGGAATCTCTTTTGCACATAAAATGCACATTTTGCACATTCCCAGAGGCGAGCCCCTCTCTGACCCAGGAAGCCTCCTTTTAACCATCCCTTAAGAAGCCAAGCCCTTCCTCCAGTCCATCTGCCTTGGTCCAGGCCTTGGAGGCGGAGAAGAACTGCTGGACCTGATCCCATTCCCCACCACCACTCCCTTCTCCTTTTGTGTCGTGTCTTTTTAGATTGTAAGCCTGAGGGCAGGGAACCGTCTAACTAAAAGATTGTATGCACAGCACTGTGTAAATTTACAGCGCTTTATAAATAAAGGTTAATAATAATAATAAAATGGCAAAATCAAGGTTTGCTTTGTGATATATATATAGAGAGAGAGGGGGAGAGAGAGAGAGAGAGAGAGAGAGAGAGTGTGTCGAACTGTGGATGGTTGATTAATTTTTTTAAAAAAAAATCTTTTTAAATTTTCTTTTAAAACATCACATCTTACCAAATTTTCATTTTAACCACATGGGACTATACACATGTAAATACTTTTAGGCTGTGTGTATGGTATTGTAATTTAAAGGTATAATTTTAATTTTGCTAGTTTTTTGTGTCACAACTGTTGCCCTTACATTCATTTATTTTATATGGGGATTATGATTTATGCATAATATTTGTACAAAACATTACTAAGGGTTCTGTATGGTGTGGCATGGGAGGAGGTCAATGGGGGGGTGATACCACACCAAGTGATGCTAACCCTAATGATGCCATTGGGAGAGATACATATGGCCACCCACCCCTCCATACATTTGACAGGATTATGTGCACCAGGTTCCTTTTTTTAAAACAAAAATTTGCCCGCTGATCATTCAGGAGAAGAAAGTACTGCATTTATTTTTTCTTCCTTGCAATTTCCCATTTGCTGTCAAACAGATGGCTCATACATTTTAGTTTTTAAATTATTATTTTTAAAGGGATGAGCTTGTGTAATAGTCACTGCATCTCTCTGCACGCTCTGCTGGATCAGAGATGTCTTGGGTCAGAATCAATTCCTTCCTGCAATTCTAAAATCACTTACTTGGTTCTATTTTACTTTAAAATGTGTCTATAGACTCTTTTTGAATGTATTTTAGAAAGAAGCCCAAAAGCCCAAGAAAGCTTGCAAGCACCTTAAAGAGTCACTGTGGATTGTCTACAATACAAAGAGCATCATATGAAAATGGATGGCTTTCAATTGGTCAACGTTCACTCTCACCATTATGTAAAACATGTGCTACATACCCAGTATTTGCATGTAAACTCATATATTTTTGCTACACATGGGTTATCTCGAAGCCCTTAAGGCCCCCTATCCCATTTGCAAATATTTGATTTAGATGGAGGCAAAGCTATCATGCAAGCCCAAACGTAAGCAGACTGGTAAGGACAGGGAAAAATACAAATGGGCTTTTCTGTTGTTTGTTCACTTCCTGTTTCATGCACAAATGTATCTGTCTGTATGTCTGTCTGCTTATCTCACTACTTCTAAGTGACCACATTGCTGGAGGTTGGTGATATTTTGGATGCACTGTGTTTATTTCCTCTGTATCGTTGTCTCTGCAGGAAGATAACACAAAATAGAGAATGGAGAATTTCTTATACTGTACCTGAATTATAGTGGCCATTAGCCTCTTGCATCTCAACAGCTTAATCTGTGTAGCACCATGCTTAGAAATTTAGGACACCTAGGAAAATGCAGGATGAAATAACACAAAATAAAAAAGGAGCTATTTGCTGATCCGAAATGGCAACACTGGCTTTCTGTACCCACTGGGTGACTTTGGGCAAGTCACACTCTCTCATCCTCAGAAGCAGGCAAAGGCACATCCCTCTCTGAAGAAATCTTGCACACAACAAGAACAAGAACAACAAATCAAATAACAGACTGAAGATCTTGAAATGGGATTATTATATATAAATTACATTGTTCTTATTATCTTTAACTATACTGGGTCATTTGCTCTAAATGTACCATGTATTGGTGAATTCTCACAGCTCAACCCGGCATCCTTAGAGACTGCAGGAACCAAAATTATCCAAGCTGTTATACATAATGTGCTAGCAGTTGTGGAATGTAGGACTGTGGCTGTCATTCTCTCTGTTACTTTTCCTGGTGTAACTGGGGATATTCCCAGTGTAAGTACCTTTGTGGATATTGCTCAGAGAGGTATCCAATATCCCCTTGTGAAATTCTTTTTTCTAGGTTGTGCAATTGCAGTTGAATAGCTCTGCCCTTTCTGATGCAGATAGGCAGTGATTGGTGCAGAGCACACCAAGAGAATTCGCTTGCACTACTGCTTGACTTGCAGCCATCAGCATTTATTCTCCACTAGTATCTTGGCTAGACTCTTTCTCTGTCTATTTCTCCCTCATTCTCTCTCTCACGCACACACATTTTATCCCAGCTGTGAATGAAGCAATCATGTGGGTGGGCCAATCTTGTAGGTCTTTTGTATGAGATCAGCACTCCTTCCTGGCTTGTCATTGCTTTCTCTACCCACATGGCTGAATCATTCACTTGTGATTCACTGTAACCATATGGATTTACACCACCAAGAAAGGCAGGGACTATGATCTGTTTATTTCAGGGCATGGGAAAAGGCTTTATTTAAAACTAGAACTCTCAGAATATCTCAACCAGCATGATTCAGAAGAGACAGCATGGCTGCGTCAGGAGTGGGCAAGAAGTATAGACCTCCAGGTGTTCTGGAACTGCAGCTCCCAGCAGCCCTAGCCAGCAGAGCCTATGGTGAGGAATACTGGGAGGTGCAATCCAACAATGTGTTATGTGCCTACATACCCTCCAATATTTTACAGATGAAAACCAGGCCACATGTGGCCAAGCAACATCAGATTGTGCTTAAGGTGGTAAAAGTTATTAATGAAGAAAGACACACAAGCTAGGAAAGACTTCAGCACTTGACATTTGCTTGAGTCTACTGGGAAAGACAAGATTCCACCTCTTCCTCTCCTTTCCCTTCTGCTGACTTCACTGAGTACAAATTGCTTTTGCACTTTGAAGCCAGTTTGCAGCAATAAAAGAAAACCAAAGACGAAGGGGGAAAGTAAGAGGAGGAAAGAGAAACTGGGACATGTTCAGAGCAGCTGAAGAAGTGAGACGACAGAGGATTAATTGAGACTGCATCTACCAACTGAGACAGTTGGAGGGTAAACAGCTATGTGAACAATTGTTTCATCTCAGCAGAGGTGGAAGAAAACTCCTGGATGTCTAAAACAAGAGCTGGAATGATATGTAACAGTTGACACTCTCTGATATTCCAATTATATTTCAAAAAAACTTCCTTCCCCTCCACTTTCTCCCTTTCCCTCCAGAAAGAGAGAGATGTTTATGTTATCTATATTTACTTATATAGCTAGTCTATGTATTTTGCAAACTGAATGACCACCCCAGTGCAGGCCAGGACTCTCATCTTTACCAGGGCCTTGGTAGTGGGATATTGTTACAAGCTGTTACATATGTATAGAGCAAGGATAGCAAGAGTTTTCGCTCCTCCACTCTCCCTGCCAGACTTCATTGTAAAAATTCACTTGAGTATTACTAAAGAATTGAAGCTTTAATGATGTCCCCTGCCTTCCCCTCTGCGTCCAGACATATTCCCTTTTATTTCTCTTGCCTTTTATTTTTCATGCAGGGATTGTCACTGTTTCCATAACAGAGCGAATCAGAGTATTCTTTTGATTCCTTCCACAAGTGAGGCTGTACCTCCGAATCCTGTAGTGGCAAACAGAAAGAAATCCACTGTAGTCCTCCACATATATTTACTTAGTCTCCATGTAAAAACATTTTTTTAAGCAGGCGGACATCCGCTAAAGTGGATGTTCTTTTCATTGATTGCCACTGTAAGAGCCCTGGAGACAGTCCAACTGATCCACGCTGAACCCAAGTTTCCATAAATCTGCCAGGCCTGAATTCCCCAGTGCCATCTCATCCGCTTGCTTAAAGCTTGTTTCCTTCCTTTTGATCCATGCTGGTGCCAAGTGCAAACAAATAAGCTTACTAGTTAGCAATTGTTAAAATGAAGACACCGGCCCCCAGCACTGAAGTCCCCCCTTTCTCTTGAATTACTTTCTATTTCAGTGGAAACCAGCAATGAATTGGTGAAATTAGAGCAGACCTCAAGAAAGCTACTTTGTAGGACTAAAGCATGCAGAACCATCCAGCCAGAATGCTGGCTGGACAATTCTGACTGCTGTAGTCATGCAAACTGCCTCTACACCACAGAATTAATGCAGTTTGACACCACTTAAACTGGCATGGTTCCATCCTATGGAATCCTGGGATTTGTAGTTTTTTGTGGCACCAGAGCTCTCTGACAGAGAAGGCTAAATATCTCACATAAACTAAAAATCCCACAATTTGATAGCATTGAGCCATGACAATTAAAGCGGTGCCAAACTACTTTATTTCTACAGTACAGATGCAGCCTAGGGCTCAAGATCTCCGGCACACTATTGTGATCCTTCCTGATTCTAATCCTCTGGATAGGGTGGACAGTGTATCTTGTTTCACATGGAGAACTCACACCCATGATATTCCAACTCTGAACTAGAAGCAATTTAGTAGATTTTGACAATCCATCTGCTGAGAGCTGTTTCATGTATTTCTGTTTCCAACCCAGATTCACCTCTGCTCCAGGGAGAAGGGGTAAACAGTACAGGACAACCTATCCATTTGCTTCAGTCATCAGTATACAGTCTGGACATGCCACAGTTATTTCTGGATGGTCTAGGATTCAGTTAATACATAAACAGTGAATAATGCAGTTGCCAGTTCTCATTGATCTCAAAGCTGTTCTGATCTCTTGTGAGGAAAAGGCGGAATACAAATCTGACAATACCAGCAGCAGTAGGTTCAGCAATATTCACTGGTAGTACTTGACTGGGGAATCATGTGGGATAGATGCAGAGGTTGGAACTGATGAGCTGGAAGTAATGTAGATATAAGTAACTCGTTACTTTTGGATTGTAACAGGTGTGGAACAAAGCCACATTTCTAGAGTAATACAACAAAGAATAGCAGTTACTTTATCGATATAAAGAGTAACAATCTCTAACTACTTTCAAAGGCTACTCTTTAAAGTCATTTTTACAGACAATGCGACTTTCTCATTTCACGTCATTCTCTTATCAGTCTCAGTGCCTTCCTCACCCCCTGCAAAAGGAACAGAAAACAACAAAAAGTAAGATGCAGTGAAACAAGGAATGCCATTAGTTACCTTATAAAAGCCAGAACAAGTAACAGCAGTAGACTACTTTTCAAACACTATAGTCAGTAAGAAGAGCCAATTAGTTTTTACAAATAACATTCCAAGCTCTGGCCATAGGGGAAGTTCCTAGATATGTCTCAGGGGAATGAGGTTGGTATTGTTGGATGTCTGCTTATACCCACTTCTTAGTAAGGGTCTCACTGTCAAGCAAACCTTTTGCTAAATAAATAGCAATTTGCTACGCTTCCAAACACCCTAAAACATCAGCTGAGATGGCCATCTCACTTTGCCCAATGATAGAGTTGGGTCTGCCTGGATAGTCTACAGCCAACCATCCTCTCTCTTCTGTAGTGCCCAATCTACAATGTAACGCCTTACAGTACTACTGTAAGGATTCCTGAGATAATGTATATAACATTCATCACGTTTGGGAATAACCATATGAATTCAAAAGTTTGTTTACTAAGATGTATTGATATGCAAAACTGGAGCTAGTGTTCCCAAAACACAGATGTTTTTCACCCAACTGCCATTGCTTTAAATATTTCTCATTTTCAACTTGAAAGTTTTGAATCCAGCAGAGACTGTTGAAATGTTGCCAGGATCTCCCACCCCCATTCCTGCTGCTGCAGCTTGATTGAAGAAGGCAGGAAAATCTTTTTCTTATCAAAAATTGAGCAGAAGCAGGAGTGGAAATAGCAACATCTCAGTCAGTATTCTGCAAGCAGGTGGTTGCTGACTGGCTAGATGCATCTTCTGGTGCCAATTGTCTACAGTTGGGACTGCTAGTCTGGAACCACACATATACATAGTTCTGACTAAGGAATCCCTTTCCTCTGGACTGGGAAAGATGACATCAGCTTTCCCCTTAATTTCACCAGAAGAAGAGCTAACAGTTTCTGCCAATGAAATATCTCAGTGGCCACAGCTTTGATCAAATTCAGAAAAGACAGACAAATGATGTGATGAAAATTACTGGCTATTGCACAACATAAAAAAATGTGTCAATGATGCTCCAGGATTTGATGCTGGCTTTGAAAACTGAGATTTTGAAAAATGTCATACATTTTGATTCACATTTGCATTTGTAGATGGGGAACTGTGTTGTTGGGTTTTTTTCCTGAATTGCATGATTCATGCAAACAGTTTTTTTTTAAAGGACAGTGATGGTAAGGGGATAAATCTAAAGCATAAAATAACCTGCCCAACCCAGTCAATTCAGTTGACATTCTCATGTAATCATAATATTTTCACAAAAAACACAATGGGATTTGCCATTAGACTGCACATGAGTAATTAATATCCGTTGACAATTAATAAAACAGCTGTTCATAATTTGACCTTTGAATGACCTTGACACGTTTTCTTTTTTGCCTGAGGCACAGCACCTCAGGATAACTTTGCTCAGAAAGAAAAAGCAGCACTGAAAATCGTATTTAACAGAAGGGTAGGTGAAATTGCCATTTGGGATCACAGAAGGCCCCTGTTTCCCGCATTCGTATACATATATACATCTCAGAACATATTTATAAGACTCTGACACCTGCAGCATTCCAGACAGTTGATGGTAGATTCATAAACAGAAGACAGCACAAGCAATGGAGAGCCATCTCTTGGTTCACAGCTATCCCATCTGTCGTGCTTTTCTGTGCCATCAATTATGGACAATGTCCAGTCATCTTGATGGAGCAGATTGTTCCGCTTCCTCGAAAGCCAATATGGATTTGTGGTCACGAAGCTAGCTGTACTAAAAAGAAAAATGTATGACAGATACCATCATTTACTGCTGCTTTGTACCCATCTCCCTACAGAAAGAAATTGGAAGAGAAACCTGAACTGGTTACAAAAACATGAAAGCAATCCTTCTGTGTTCAATAAGGAGGGCCATTCTGCAACAGTCAGAGCATGGTTGAATGATGTTTCTTTCAGTTTGGGGTGGGGTCAGCTCAGGAGAAGTTACTTACTTAAGAATTTAGTTAAGGATCAGCTGATACTAGATTTTGGCCACAAAAAAAGGTGGACGAGAGCAGAGAGGGGACTAGCCTAGCCTTCTATGGGAAGGATTTCCACAGCTAAAAACAGTAATTTTTCTGGCCAAAAATGGGAGTTTGGAAGGATATTCTGAATATCAGAGCCATTCCAAGAGATGGGCTGATGTTTTGTTTGTTTTTTTTCTTTGTGTCTTAAAAATGCAGAGGACATCTTGGGGCATGGATGGCTTGGGGAACTGGAGGATGGAGCTGGAAAAAGGATTTGGGGGACACTGTTCTGTAACCCAACTTTAATACATTTGATGCTACTCACTCCTTGGAGAATGCTTGGCTCTTAGAGATTTTCGTGTTGTTTCTGCATTATTCCATCCCTAAAACCTATCACGGGGTTTTCTTGGCAAGATTTGTGCTCCAGATGCAGTAAATTCCATGTGTTACCAAATGTATAATCAGAATATTCTGATTATTTTATCTGTGATCAGGCCTTCATAAATGGAAGTCATCACAATGCTGAAGTCATGAGATTATTAATATGCATATGTAAACTAGCTTCTACTGATAATAAGAAGCCTGTTTCATAATAGCATGCTGCTCTACAACATCAGATATTAAATTGAAAATTAGGCAAAGTTATAGAGGCTAAATCCAGTCAACAGGTAATTTATGGAACCAATATCATGTCATACAAGGGATTGCTGATAGTGTTGCTTTACAGTGTTTCTAACTCCTAATTGACTGTCACTTTAGTGCAGAATGAGTTTCAATTACTGTACAGAAACTATGGCTCTTTCCAAAGAATTCAATAGTTCCTTTGCTTTAAAGGCTTTGTTTTAAACTATCCATTACCGGATAAAAGCCAACACAACTTCAGAGTAAAAGAGTACAACGAAAGGGGACACGCATACTGTCAAAATCCAGCAACAACAAGCCTGACTTCTTTAATCTTTAGAGAAGTAGAGATCCCAAACAAGTAAAAGAAGGATGGGATTAAGAACTGAAATGTGGGGCCTTTTTACACTACACAACTATAGCATGATGATTTCACTTTAACTAACATGGTTCCATCCTATGGAATCTTGGAATTTGCAGTTTAGAGAGGGACATTTGGAATTCTATGCCAGATGCTCTAGTGCCTGACCAAACTACAAATCCCATGATTCCATAAGATGTAGCCATGGCAGTTAAAGTCAAATCATCATGCTATAATTGTATAATGTAAAAGCTCTTTAAATGAAACCATTCAGAGAAAGAGGACCAGCTTTTCTCCAGAAAAATCAGCCACACTGGCTACTGCACGAACATTTCTGGTGGACAATCAACTTCCTTCAGAATCTCATGCCATCAGCTTTCCTAATCCATGGGCCTTGTTTTCTAATTCCCTGCACAGTGATAGGCAGTTGAGGTGCTTGTTCCAGCACAAGCCTATTATTCTGGGAAAATTGCTTTTAAGTGAACCCCTCATTTGTTTAGTCTCAGTATTGTCTGCCTCATCCTTTCATTGTAAGGTCTCAGGCCTTATTTGTTACAGTCAGAATGAACAAGAATTCTGAACAAGCCAGAATGGCAAGAATTCCCAGAGTTTCTAGTTAAATTGATGCTCTCACAAGTGATCCCACTTACTTGACATGGAAAAAAGAAAATTACAATTTCACAGGTTCTTAGACCCTTATTGCACATGAAAACAAAGTAGAAATGGAGCAAGCATGGCTGCATGACACTGTAGCACTTCTGTTCTATTCCCATGGGAGATGGTTGTAAAAATGTGTCTTTTGTTAAACAGATTTTTTGCAGCTAGAAAAAAGGCATGCTTTTACAACCACACACACACACACACACACACACACACACACACACACACACATATAGTCCTTTTCCAGCTATTTTATTTTATTCTTGTTTAGGTTGTTTGCTGTTGTAGCTGTACCCTGCCCTGAAACTCCATGATAAAAGGTGGGATTTGAGTATTTTAAATAAATAAATAAATATCAGTGTTGACTGGGGCTGGTTACAGACATCATGGTGTTGTAGTGTCTGACTTATGGCAACCCTAAGGCAAACCTATCAAGAATTTTTCTTGGGAAGATTTGTTTAGAGAAGGTTTGCTATTGCTGGGCCTGAGAGTATGTGACTTTGCTAAGGTCACCCTATGAGTTTCATGGTTGAGCTGGGAATCAAATTTTGGTCTCCAGAGCTGTAGTCCAACACTGAAACTACCATGCCACACTGGCTCTCTAATCATATAGCTCTCTTGCTTCAGTGGCTGCTGGTCTGTTTCTGGAACAACTGAGAGTGCTGTTATGACCAATAAAGCCCTATACAGGTTAGGTCCAGGCTATCAGACAGAGAGACAGACAGATCTTCCCATTTGATCTTTCTCAGGTCCTCAGATCCTCAGGAGAGACCCTGTGTCCAGTCCTATCACTGTCACAGGTATGGTTAATAGTGTCACAAGACAGGGGCCACTTGATGGCTATCTCTAGACTTGAAGGAATTGCCTTCCTAAAAAGACTAGACTGGCCCATCTTTGTTGTGCTTCCATCAGCAAGTGAAGCCTTTTTTATTATTATTCTGGTGGACTTTTAGAATTGAGGTTTTTAACGAAAGGGCTTTTTTTAAAGGTGCTATATTGTTTTAAATTGTACCTTTAAACTGCTTTTCCTCCTTTTTAAGTGTGCATCTGAAATTGTTTTGATGTTGGTAATAGTTTAATTACAGTTTTATGTTAAGTGTGTGTGTGTGTGTGTGTGTTTAGCTATTGCAATCATTTTCATTTTTAAGTTGCCTTGAGTACCAGTTTGAGGAGGAAAAGTGAGATATAAACAAATTCAACAAAAAGAACAACAAGAACAAAATATATGAGAAATGTGGTACATCATTGCTTAGCTGCAATTCTAGATGCAACAAAGTGGAAATGCTGCCACTAGAAACTGCTACAACTTCTCTTCCTGAAAACACCTTTAGGTTAAAGAAGACACAGAAAAGATTAACATTTAGTAGGATGTATGGTGATGCAATACATCCTTAGACTGAAGAAGAGAAAAGGAAACAAAAATAATGTGATCTTCCTCCACTCAGCACCTGGGGTCCATATCAATGAGGGCTTGAAACTTAATTTTAAAACCAGAGGTTGTTATTGATGTCCCTTGACAGATGTTCCTTGAACATCTGGTGAAGAACTGACGTTCCTTGCCAGACCTGAGGCAAGAACGAACCATTCTGACTGCGTTTTCACACTCTTGACCTCCACATCACAATCAATTTCCACTCAGGCCCACTAATAAGGCTGGCCGCAATGGCTGAGATGTAATGTTAGCTGCTGGAAACGCTTTAGGAAACATTGGCAGCATCTTTATTTTTAAACATGGCTCGCACTGTTTCTGCTAATTACATTGGCCATATTAATGGCACAGACTGTTCATTTTCAGGCTCGGCTGGAAAGACTACCTAGAGAGGCGTTATTCTCCCCAGCACGGTGTCAGATGTCACCTGGTAGGATATTAAAACCAAGGCGAGATTGTGTCGAAAAATATTTTCTTTCACTGTACAGTAATTCACAGAGCAGCACTATTGTGCTAAAGTGAAATCCCTGAGCTGAAGAAATGTTCATGTAGACTGCCAAAGGGGAGCACTTTTCCATAGTTCACTGTTAATGGAAGCCTTTGCTGCCACAAGACATGCTTGTCCTGGAAAGAACAACTGCTTTAATGAGAGTCAGGGATCAGCATTTCATATCCCTGCTAAAGACAATCAAGTCAGAAAAGGAAAGTTTAATACAACAGCTCTCAGCCTAATATAAGCACTAATTGCATCCCCTCCAAATGTCCCAGTTTGTCAGGGACAGTCTCAATTAATCCTCTGTTGTCCCACTTTTTTCAGCTGCTTTTAAAATGTCCCAGTTTCTCTCCATTCCTTCCACTTTCCCATTTTGTCTTCCGCTTACTTCAGTTGCTGCAAACCAAAGTCAAAGGACCCATGTATTTGGCCTTCAGTTAACTCAATGGAGGAAAGAAGAGAGGAAGGAAAGGAATCTTGCCCTTCCCAGTAGATTCAGGTAAAAAAAAAAAATAAACCCTGCTGTAGCCTCTTCTAACTTATGTGTTCTTCCTTATTAATATTTTCTGCCATCATGACCACATTCTGATGTTGCTCAGCTACATGTGTCTTGATTTTCACCTGAGAAATGTTGGAGGGTATGCAGTTGGGTCTGAATAAATCAGAATGTAATAGATTTAGAATCTCCTTTTTTAAGAATTCATTTCATTTTGCTGAAACAAAAGATTGAGTATTCAAAAGAGAGCATAACCTCTCCACTTTTATGGGGTAATTATGTTTACTCTTATCCTGATGAAGTGACAAGTTACTTGGAGGGGATGCTATGGGATGAATATCATAGCAGTATTTATACCCAACCTTCTCTCTTCCGCAAAACTTTAAAAAGAAGGAATAATTGATAAAAACTATTTTCCTCTACGATATTTTGCTTTTCGGTGTCTTTACTCTTCTTATGACTTACCTCCTATGGCTGTGTGTTGGGGGGAGGAACTCTTTGTGGCTTCATTAGAAATAACTATTTGGGAGAGAGGCATGAGGATTCATGGAGAGAAAATTAATTTCCTTTGCACTAGAGTTTTGGGTCTTCTTCTCATCATTTGGAAACACCCAGGCCTGATATAAGTGTGAAGGTTGGGTTGTTTCAATTACCTTTCATTTAGTTCAATTTTCTTGGGAAATAAGCATCAGGCTGAATATCTTGGACTGTCTTCACATTTGCTGCATCAGTCAAGGTCAAGCTGACCGACACTCCAGCTTCAGAGGAATAAGGCTCAAGAAAAACTGTTTACATATTCCCCCAAGGAGTATAGCCTGAATGGTGCTGGTTGGTTGTGGGGGTTTTCTTTTACAAGCATCAGTGAACTAATGTGGAAATTTGGTATAAACTATGCAATGCAATTATGAACAGAGAAGAAACAAATAAGCAGAAATAATAAAAACTGGATAGCATTTCAAAAATATTGGAAAGCAAACTATTGGCTTTGAACTTCAAATTATAATTTCCAGATGTGGAATCTGGCCATTCCTCAGACAGGTACTTTAGGTTTACTGCCATGTGACAAAATCAAGGCATTTATGAAATATTAAATTTTGTTAATTGTCATATATGAAATACAAGGCTCAAATGCTGTAGTTCAGAAGATTTCACAACAGAATTGTAAGTACCGCTCTATATTAGAGATCCTTTGATTCTATGGGGTGGACTCATACAGTTAAAGTAGTATCAAACAGCTACAGACACACCACTGGACAACAGATTGAGCATGTTCAGTCACATGTTCAGTCTTCTTCATAGTGATTCTATATTTCCACTTAAATCATAGAAATTACTGTTAAATGTCTGTATCATCATATGTAAATTTTATTAGTGTCCTCTTTAGGAGTGAGAAAACCAGGTCGCTTGCTAAACTTTGTACCATCCACAAGAGCATTGTCTTTATGCTCCAGTTTTTTCCTCTAATGACATGGGAAACGTGAGAAATAGAGAGGCACATCTTTAAGAAAGAAAGAAAGAAAGAAAGAAAGAAAGAAAGAAAGAAAGAAAGAAGAACCACAGGTCTACATCTCTCTTATTATTTGTGCACTAAATATAGCAAAACTGCCACAAGGGCCTGCCAAGTGTGCACACGCCAGAGAACTAAAGATCAGCTGGATTTTAGACTTCTGGTATTGATTTAGTAAGACCATAAAAGAGTAAATTGCAAATATGTCAAACAGGATGTGATTAATATGTCAAAGGAATTAAATCAGAAGCAGCATTTAAATAAATAACAATCCTTTCCATCTCCTCACCCAATTTCCAAGACTAGCGAGCGGAAGGAAATGTATAAATGGCAGAGTTGGCTGCTCACACAATATTTTAACAGTGTGAGGTAAATCAGGTTTACAAATTCAACAATGCCAATAGTTTTAAATAATTATAAGAAGGTTTTACAAAATTGTGTGGAGAGTACTTGGTGTTTTAAGGCAGTATCTTGACCTGTTATGGCAATATCAATTTGAGTTGAGAGAAATTTTTCAAGTAAAGGGAACAACCAAAGGTAACCAGCATCACAACCAAAAATGTTCTGGGCAGGGGAACAAAAGAGGAAGGAGAATCATTACATATAGGGCACATCCAAAGCATAAACAGGGGTCACCAAATACAATCAACATTGTTAATTATACTGTTTCTTAATGAACATTTTTAGAGCGTATCTTCACAGCTGAAGACTTTTGAAACTATGTCCTGGTATATCCTTGGCAGAGCTTTGGAAGTAATGAGTTACAATTACTAGCTATTTCTAAGAGTTAATAAGGGATATATCAAAATTAAATTTTAAATACAGTGCCAAAAATTAAGAGCAAAATCATATTATTGGTTTAACAAGTAAAATTTTTATTTTCACAAAGTTACTTTTGAGGGCATTTTAAGATACATTTTGACAGGAGGTATTCAAGTTTATGCCATTCCCTTATCCTTCCCAAGAGCTCGCTCACTCTCTCTCTCTCTCTCTCTCTCTCTCTCGTTTAAAAAAAAAGGAACAGAAAGAAATGGAAAAGTAACAAACACGATAGCAAGGAATATCATGACCAAACTGTTTTCACCATCACAGTGAGAAACAGAGATGGGTTACTTTTTAAACACTGTTTTGAGTAACACAATAAATTACTATTGCAAAGGAATTTTCCAGGTTCTGATCCCTGAAGATCCTGGACCTCGAAGACTACAGTTCCACAAAATCCACAGAATTCTACAGCTGCATCATTTAGCCCTATTTGCTTAATTACAAAGTATGTTGAATGGACAGAAAAGGTGAGGATGATAGTAGCTCTCCTCTCCCTCTCTTTTGGGTTCCACCACTATTCCTATGTGGAAAGTGACAAGTCTGGCCAAAGGAGCTTTCCCTATACATGGGTGCTCTCTGTGGGACTGGATTCAAAAATGAGTTTCTCAAGTCACATGGAAGAGTGCCCAGCACAGAGGGAGTTCTCTTGTTTAGATTTGTCACTTTCAACATGAGGAGAGCAATGGTACTGAAGGAGGGAGGGAGTAAGGCTAGTGCATTTCCCTCTCCACATGTCGAGTCAACACATTTTGTCAACAAGGCAACAGGGCTTCAAGCAAGGCATTTCCCCTTGAGTCACAGAAGCACTAAAAAAGAGAGAAAACAATCAATTTGTGTAGGTAGTTTGGACCATAGGACTATACAGAAGTATTGATTACAGGAAAGGTTCCTATGAGGCTCAACTGGATTTTAGCCAGGCCACTTACTTCTTGTTTGGCAAAATTAGCCGGTTTCCCTTAGATTTCATTTAAAGAAAAAAACATGCACACTGGCATTCTGTATTGCAGATAAAGATTTATAAGCTAGAATTACAGATCTATAACTGTACTGCCTTCAGTAACACAATGGAGGTATGATCACAGTGCTATTGTCATGATAGTAAATGACCCCCAACCCACCTTGACAGCTAAAAGCCATATCAAGCAAAGAAGGTCTGTTCGGCTGGCAATCAGGGTGCAGGAGATGTTTTCAGCCCCCTCTTGCCAGTGAGGCTGCAACAAGGAATAGCTGAAGGAATTAATATACTAATTAATACTAATTTGGTATTATTATACTGAGAGCCAGTGTGACATAGTGGTTTGAGTGTTGGACTACGACCCTGGAAACCAGAGTTTGATTTCCCACTCGGCCATGGAAATCCAGTAGGTGACCTTTGGCAAGTCACACCCTCTCATCCTCAGGGGAAGGCAATGGCAAACCACCTCTGAACAAATCTTGCCAAGAACCCATGCCTTAGGGGGTCACCATAAGTCAGAAATAACTTAAAAGCACACAACAACAAATTATTATACTAATTTTATGAGGTCGTAAAAACAGGAATTTCTAAAGTCCCTTCCAGATCAGAGTACATAGATGGTATACTATGATAGGACTTCAAGATGAGAGGCTTCATGTTTGATAGGCCTGCTTTAGATTTAAAACCTGCTGTATTTCTTTAGGGAAAGGGAGTGCTCTCTATTTTCTTTTTAATGTAAGAAACTCTATAAAGTGCAATTTACCTTGATGGTGCCAAATGAATAAATCCCAATGGGCCATTTTCACACTCAGTCTTAAATATGCTTTTTTGGTTTTACATTAGAATACAAAGTCAATAGCTGGAATGTACATTCAGTAGAAAAGTGGCTTTTCTTAACTTCCTTATATAAGAAGTGCTCATATTTGCACACCAACAGCATTAGCTTACTTGCTAATTAGCTTACTTGCTGTTCACCACTATGATCTTTGGAATAGCGGTATATAAATAAAACATATTATTATTATTATTATTATTATTATTATTATATGGGATATTATTAAAGGTGCTTAGTGTTGTGTGTGTAAATGTCCACAGAGACAGAACAGGTTATATAAGAACAGGACATGGCTCAGCTATCATGTGTTCTGACTTGTCAGTAGACATGAAGGGATGAGTCTGTTTCATGTAACTTTTTTCTCCATGGGAATCATTTATGGGTTCATTCCCATGAACAAAAAACGTAACCTCAGAGGGGGAGGAAAGAATCCTTCTTGACAGTACTAATGTAGTTCAGGGAACTCTATATGCTTGATGAGATTTGGATCCCGAGAAAGAAGATGAAATGAGTGAAATTATCATGACTTAGGCTAAGCAATGAAAAGGGATCTCACAGCGAGTATGTGAACAGAGAAGGAAAATTGCCCAGGGTGAACTGTTAAGATAAGCAGGATGAGAAGATTTAAAACTACCACCATGTAGGACAAAATAAATGGTTAAGGAAATGAGTAAAAAGTTTAGAGACACCCTGGAACCTACTTTGAGACTGTAAAGGAAATTAAAAAGAGGAAATAAGCTGATAATGTTGCATTTATGTGTAGGAACATGGGATGCTGGAAGGGTGGAAAATAAATCAGTTGAAATTAACTATGATTACAATTATCTATAATTAACTGTTCACTATTGCTAGCAATATGGTCACAGGTTGTGTGTAAAAATATTGTTTTATTCGAGCTCATCAGAAGGAAAACAAATAAAGTCGACCCTTCGTTTTTGCGGGGGATCTGTTCCGGACTCACCCACCCCGAAAATGGAGACTCACGTGTATTCATATTTATATAGTAATGATTTTATATTTTAACATGTTTTATTAATATGATGTTTTTAATTCTGTTTTTAAAATTCTACTGTTTTTTAAGTATCTTTTGTGAGCTGCTTTGGATCCAATTAAGGAGCAAGGTTTCATATCAATTAATTAATAAATAAATTCCACACATATCACTTGATAAGGATTGTGTGGTGAAATGCAACACCTATGCAATTCACATTTGCACCCCACTGTGATGTCTCAGGGAAAAGCCTCTGTGCATAGGACAGCAGTTTGAAACATTGAACTATTTGCTTTAAAATATATTTGGCTTGAAGGATGGCCTGTAGTATACAGGATTCATCCAGCAATGCACATGCATACACACACAAATACACAGGGTCTCTTGAGAAACTAATGACATTTCCCAGCCTACTTTTGCCTTCGCCCCACTCTCTCCTGTCCCTAACACGCTTGTATGCCAATGTCTGTGACACATAGATAATTTATGAAAACAGAGGAGACGCTTTTTAATAATTAAGTAATAGATAATGGGTAGATTTTATTCCGATGATGTGCAATGCCTGAGCCACATATTAGCAAAGGGAGATGAAAGGGGGGGGGGGAGGAAAACTGGAAGGAGTCACTAAACTTATACCGTATAATTAACGAAATTAAAGCACTGAAAGGTTCTCTGTATTTTGTAGCATGTGTATTTCATTGCAGTCACATGATATCAGCAGGCTGGTGGCAAAATGCCAGCTGACAGGCCCAGCATCAAGGCGACCCTATTCTCTCCAAATTACAGGGCGAACAATAACGCAGGTAAAATTAGCCGAGGCCCTAATTATAGCATGTGGGTGCTTTTAAAAAAGGCTACAGAATGATAAATGGCAAACGTGGGAACATTTTGTGTCATATCGTGTAATCTCTCCCGCTGCAAAGCTGGAAAACAAAAGGGAGAATGGTGTCTTGTTTGTCTTACATGCCCTGATGCAAATTAGAAATCCTTCCCAATTAAGATATTGTTAAACTGCCTTTGTGAACACATTTTAAACAATGTTAATTAAGAGGTCGCTGTTCATCTAACAAACAATTAACCTGATTTGAACCCAGAGTTTGAAGAAAGAAACCCAAGGGTATCCATTCCCCAAGCTTTCTCCTCCTCCTCCTCCTCCTCCTCCTCCTCCTTCTTCTACCCTTAGGCTCCTCATGAACCCATGCAAGGCCTCAGAGGCTGAACCCATGCAAGGCCTCAATGCTAGGGAATTCTGGGGACTGTAGTTTGTTGTGGCAAACTGCAATCCCCAGAATTCTCTAGCACTGAGACATGGCAGTAAAAGTTGTACCAAACTGGATTATTTCTGCAGTGTGGATGCAGCCTGGGAATGCTAATGTAGAGCCATGTAGAATAAGTTGTCAAGAAAGCCTCATGGTAGGCTTGCCTTAGAATCACCTAAGTCAGAAACAACTTGAAGGCCCACAAAAACAATAATAAACTTCAAAGGAAATTAAATTAATTTTCCCTTCCTAGGCCAATATCCTGCATCATCCACAGAAAGCATAAACAAATATAAGGCAAATGCCAACAAGGATTTGCATAAAATTTGCATGTTCTGATTTATATCAACAGTCTGAATTCAGAAATAATGACTATAAGACCAATAGAAACAGAATACATCTCATCCTACTGGGAAGTCTGTGACTGAGGAGCGCTTCATCCTAAACAGTTATAAAACTTTATCTTCCAAAGCACTACTGCTGGTCAGAATATATACCAACAGCATCATAAAATAGCTCACCTGGCATAAAGTAGCATAATAAGGAGTGCATTTGGAATAATAACTGTAACTAATGACTTTTTAAAATTAACTTTCCAAGCCCTGAAGCAATTAGGAGTAACAATGATAAAAGCATTTCTACTCTGTATGTGGACAGAACTTTCTCCCTATTGTTTGCTTTAGTGAAGCTGCACTGATCAGATAAAAGGCCTCAGTCACTTATACTTCTTCTGATTAATCCCCCCTACGCCTGATTATTATTGACAACATCGAAGTGTACAATAACCCTAACCTGCTTAGCTCTCATGAATATAAATGTATCTGTCCATCAATCACATTTGCATTTGCAAAATGTCCTTCATACAAGGACTTAGGATTTGGGAAGTGAATCAATAAAAATAAAATCAGTTTGTCTTGATTAAGTTGGGGAGGGGATGGAAGGCCAGCAGATATTTCAGAATGCATGTCTTAGGAACAATTCACACATCCAGAGATTTGGTGTGTAAAAATGTGGGTCAAACTGAACAGCAATGACTGGTAAAAAACGCTGACTGGGATCAAAAGTGCTTTATATGAAGCCTATCTAGAAACTCTTCCCCGAAGCATCAAGAAACAGGAAGGCAACAATCCTACAAACTCTAAAGATTTCTCTAAAAATCATGCGTGAATACTGTTTGTTGTACTATACCAGTATATCCCAAATGCTTTATAGTTAATGTGTCCCCCCAAAAGTATATGAGGTGCACAACTGGAAATACTGTATAGAAGGGAGAACTTGGAAAAGTTTCCTTTTTGGTCTACATTTCCTGTAATCTCCAGCTGCCAGGACCAAAAACACAGGAGTTAAAATCTATGAAGGAAATGGTGAACAGTAGTACACCCAAAGCTTTGAAAACTTATTTTTAAGGACTATAACTCCTGATTCCCTCAGCCAACAAGGGGATGCTCCTCTGAGGTAAAGTAGTGTGCAGATGTATGCCCTTTACAAGAGACTGGAAAAGTTAGATTTTTGGATTACAACTCCCAGAATCCTCCAACCAGCATGGCCACAACTTCTCTTTATGGAGGTCTGGCAAAATAGTTTTCAGTAAATCAGAAGCTGCCTTACTCAAAACCAGACTATTTATCCATCAAAGCCACTACTATCTGTCCTGATTGGCATCAGCGATCATCCAGAGCATCAGGCAAAAATCTTTCTACCAAGGTCCAAGGTCACCAAGTGGTTTCCAAGTCACCATTCAACACTAGTTACATACACAGGTGTTAAGTCCAAATTATGCCTCCAAATGTCTTTTGTTGGTGGTTGCAGAGGGAGGGATTCTCTATTCCCTCATTCAACAATCCCCACTCCTGCAGGACTCTTCTTACTCCTGTGAGTCCCCTGCTCAATGGCCATTTATTGGCAGATGGGGCGTGCAGGGCATTGGAGAAGTGACATTATCTCCCTATAATCATACTTGGGATGACCCGTCCTGGGGTTCTACCAGAGATCCTGGAGCTCTGCCCTGGTGCCACAACAAACTACAGTTCCCACAGTTACATAGCATTGAGCCATGGCAGTCAAAGTGAGGTCAAACTGGATTGTTTCTGCAGTGTGGATGCAGCCATTGTCATTGTGTATCTGCTATAAGGACATACACAGATACTACTCTAATGCCCTGTGAATCATGCGAGGGCGGGGGGGAGTAGAAACATGGCTGCAATCCAACATCTGCTCACTGTAGAGATATGTTGCACCAGATGGAAAGGGGCAATCCCCATGCAGAATAGCAACATTGTGCCACACATGTCACTACATTATGGTCATTGTGTAATATATAGTGTGTAATGTGTAACCGCAATACACAAGGCACAATGTGCAACATGGCTGTATGCACAGCTTTGCTGCACATGCAGCTCCACTTCCCCTTTTGTCAGCAATATACATCTGTTGTGTTATGGTGAATAATTCACCCCACATGTGTAACATGACTTACGCATGTTCATCTCAGTACCCAAATACCAGCTATGTTGCTGTCCTACCTGTTATTGCTACATCTCCCAAAGCAGGATCTCAGCCTATTATTTATCATGCTGTGTGATTTTGAAATAATTGTATCATACAATATTGTGCTTTCAAAATCTTTGAAACCTTGCACACTTTTTTTGTACATTTGGTTTGGTTCTAATAAAGGTGTAGCCAAATCTGTGGATTCTGGATAGTATGTGATACTATTCAACTTCCCCCCTCCCTGTTATGACAATTCTCAGAAAACAAGCTTTCCACAGTGTAATGTGACAGAGCAATTCAAGTTTGCTCTTGGGTGGTTCCAGTAGAAACGCACAAAAACAAGGCAAGACAGTTATTGCTTAAGTCTAGCTTGACACACTGACCTTAACTGAGACTGCTGTGCCAGCAAACAGAAGTAAAAAGGTGCAAATTAAAACCAATTATTGTCAACCTGAAGTGTTAGACATAACTGTGAAATTCCTGGCTTTTTATCGGCAAGACTCTCTTTGCTTTACTAATAGCAAACTGTTTGGCAGCCGAAGACATTTGTAGCATAAATAGTAAAAGTCTCCTTTGTTTCTTCTCTTTGTGCAGAGAAAAGCAATGGCGAAGGGGAGAAGAGGAATTAGCCATTTAATTATTTAAAGAGCGTGGGAGAAGTGAAAAGAATGACAAAAAGAGTTACTGTTTAAATTAGCAGTTAGGAACTTCTTGGAGTATATATTTTAAAGCTAGAATATGCAAGCAATATAATGGGTTCTTTAAGGTCCCAGCCTTTTAAAATGTAGCATATGGAATGGAAGCTGCACAGTGGTTGTGTTTCTGCTGTGTTTGTTTCAGTGTTTGGGGGGAAATCTGATGACATACACACTCTTCCCCTCCCCAAACTAATGATGTTGGAAGAAGTAACAAGAATAAAGAATAAAGAATGAATAAAGATAAGTAAGATGGGTGGGGAACCATGTTAGATGACGGCTTGGGCCCAATGGCAAGGTGTTGAGAACAACCAAGAAAGCATAGAAAACACCACTGTGTAGTTAAAGTCTCTCTCTGTGTGTGTGTATGTATGCCCATGCGTGCGTGCGTGTGTGCCTTCCAATTGCCTGCCGACCTATGGAGACTCCATGAATTTCATAGGGTTTTCTTAGGCAAAGAATACTCAAGGTGGTTTTGCCATTTCCTTCCTCTGAAATATAACCTACAGCACCTGGTATTCTTTGGCAGTCTTCACTTACACATTACCAAAAAAAGAGGACATGCATAACAAAACGAGAGGACACTGATCTGCATAAAGTGGCCTATGCTAATTTATATATACAGCTGGAAAATGAAAAATAAGAACAAAACAAGTTTTGATACACATTCCAGTTTGCATCACAGGATTACTTTGCAGCTCACTTGCAGGGCTTCTGGGAATCATGCTGGTTTGGTTCCATGCCCGTATGCTGATTGATGGTTCATATTCTCACTAAAGGCAATGAGAGACAGTGTAGTGTCATGGTTTGTGTCCTGGACTAGGACTTTGGGAGTCATTATTGCTGTGTGCCTTCAAGTCATAGACCACAAGGGCCATCCAGTCCAACCCCCTGCCATGAAGGAAGACACAGTCAAAGCACTCCTGCCAGATGGCCATCCAGCCTCTGTTTAAAAACCTCCAAAGAAATAGATTGTACCACTCTTTGAGGCAGCATATTCCACTGTTGAACAGCTCTTACTGTCAGGAAGTTCTTACTAATGTTGAGGAGGAATCCCTTTCATTTCTAACTTACACTGAACCTGAGGGAAACCTATCATGGTGTTTTCTTGGCAAGGTTTGTTCAGAAGTGGTTTATCTTTGCCTTCTTCTGAGGTGGAGAGAATGTGACTTGTCCAAGGTGGGGGAGGGGGGTCATGGCCAGGTATGGATTCAAAATCTAGTTTCCAGAGTCCAATACACCAATAACCACTACACATGCTGGCTCTGACTGTAGAAGACCAGGGTTCAAATCCTGCACTCAGCCAGGAAAAACAATTGTGTGACCTTGGGCAAGTCACCCTTTTTTTAGAGGGAGGCAGTGGCAAACTTCCTCGGAATAAATCTTGCCAAGGAAACCTTGTGATGAAGACATCATAAATCAGAACTGACCTGAAGGCATATAACACCAACGAAAAACCCAGCCTAAATCTTTGTAAAACAGTAGCACATTACAGGCTGATTGTTTAGTTTTATTGCTGCTTTTATTGCACAATCACACCTACAGATCTGAGTTTTCTTCCTGCAACACAAGGTTGTATTCAGTTGCTTCATATGTGCAAGCTTTCTGTTACATGCTTAAGGCAACTGAAGTTTGAGCAAACTCTGGTTAAATAATCTGCTGGGAAGTTTCCAGAGATATGTTCCACCCTTGCTTCTTTACATTTACAGTCCTATTTTCTTTCCCCTCCTGATGGCTTTCTAGCCCTGTATTCTGCTATCCTCTCCTCGTCTCCTGGTACTCTACACACATATAACTTTCCATGCAATGAAAGGAGCTAGCCTCTTTGGGCAGGGAGTGGTACCAACGGGGGGAGGATGCTACAGATTGGGATGTGGGCCAATGACTCAAAGACGCTGTTATTCAGGTTGCTATTAGAGAATGGCATAGACTGGAAAACCTATATTCAGACTCTTTCAGACCTAAGACTCTAGCACAGCCATGCTTTAAAGGAGGTTAGAATAATGTCCCCACTACCACCATGGGGCCATATTAGATCATCCTTACTGTCTCTTCCAACTCCCAAAAGAAAGGCAGGATATCAGTAAAATAAAATATTATACTATGAATGTAAGAGACAATCCCAGAATCATCTTTACATTGGAAGGGGTATCAAGGATAATCTAATCCAACCCTCTGTCCTGCAGAAATACACAACTGCAGCACTCCTGAAAAATGCCCATCCAATCATTGTTTAAAGACTTCCAAAGAAGGAGAATCCACCACCCTGTGAGGCCATCTACTTCACTGTCAGCAACTCTTACAGTGAAACTCTTCCTACTGATTAGGTGCAATCTCTTTTCTTGTAATTTGAATCCATTGGTTTGTGCAGCAGAAAACAAGTTCACTCCCTCTTCTACCTGGCATCCCTTCAGATATCTAAAGATGGCTATCATGTCATTTCTCAATTTTCTCTTCTACAGTCTAAACATACCATTCTCCCTAAACAGTTTGTCAAAAGCCTTGGTTTTCAGACCTTCTGTGATATGTCCATCCTCCTCTGGACATATTCCATCTTGTCACTATTCTCCTTGAACCATGGTGTCTAGAATGGAACACAGTATTCCAGAAGTGAGGTCTGGCCTAAGCAGAAAAAGAGTGGCATTACTACTTCCCTAGATCTGTACACTAATATGTCGCTGTTGATGCAGCCTAGAACTGCACTATTATTATTATTTTACCACTGCATCACATGATTGCCTCATAGGGATTTATCACACTGGGGCTAATTTTGGCATTAAAGAGAGACTAAAGCATATTTAAAGCATCCCGCAAATAAATTGAAAATGGTGAGCAATTGCACAAATGATTATCACATGCAATTGCGCAAATAAAGTGATGTTGGAAATGTATTGTTGCTGAAATCCCAAAAGTAAAAAGATATGCATTAATGCATCTTTGTGACCATTTTAATGGCAGGTTTTGCCATTGGGATATTCATGGGATAAATTCCCAATCTTCTTTGTGTGATAAACTCCATAGAGCAGTGATGGGGAGAGAAAAATGGTCTCTCCACCATACTTTTGGAAACATTTTTTAAACTACAGCTCCCCCATTCCTAAGTGGCCCAGCTGCTAGTGTCCAGGATAACTGGGGGATTCTGGGAGCAGTAGTTCAAAAAAAGTATCTCCCTCCCCCAAGCTCCAGACTCCATCCACTAGGCTCCAATCACTATGTGCCTTGCAAAGGATGTGGCAGTCAGCATCGATGAGATGATAAAATTATTCTTCCACCAATGTTTCCCTCCATAGAGTCTTTGTAGTGATAGGAAAGTATATCTGTCTTCCTCTCTCTGAATCATTTTCAGATTATCTGCAATTCAGGTTCCTATTATAGGATGGCACTGGCCCCATTCTCCTTTCTGGCCCTGTTCTATATTTCACTAGACAGATCTGTAATTATTTGAAGTTCTCCTGGCATATGCACTTCAGATAATTAGAAATGAGGTGAGAAAATGCAGAGCGGAGATTGACACCATCAAAGTACAAAGACCCTCACTGAAGGTATCATTTGTCTCTTTGGACTTTGAAATCCTTTTGAATGTCATCTGGACTCCTGGAGAAAGATGTCTCTCTTTTTTTAGGCTTCATAATTTTATTCCTCTTATTCCTATTCAGCCAATCACATAAGCTGATCTTTAAGTAATATGTGAAATGTCAGTTTTGGAGTAGGTTGACAAGAAAACAAGTGGAGGCAAACGGGTAAAAAAAAAATCATAAAGCAACGGGGAAGCAGGGGGATGGCATGAATAAGAGTTGTTGTCGAGTTATTAGAAATCAGTCCTTCAAAGCTAAACATGCTTGAACTTTCTTCTGGGCAGTTCAGTAATGACAACAATGTTAAGGCAACTTCTGTCATGGCTGGGTGCCAAGCCCACCCATGTCATCTTGCAAATGAAGCCAGTGGCTGCCACCATGGCAGCTGTTGAGGTTTTTAAATCATTGAACAAAGTATCCGGACTTGGAAGTTAAATACCTCTTTAAAAAACAAACAAACAAAAACCCAAACAACCACAGCAAAGAAGGAAACCAAATAACCAGCTGTTCTGCCACTCTCCTTCAAAAAATAACATTTCCTTTTTCTAACCAACCTGACAGTTTCTTGTGAATGTTGCATTTGGCAGGGTCTTTGCCAAGATTTACCCTCTTCACCCTTCCCAAAAGCTGATACCCAATTCACCACCACGATCAATGATACATGAAGGGTGTCATTTCAGAAAATGTATTCCCACAGAGGCTTGTAAATAGTCACTTGCCCTTGGAGCGTAGGAATATAGACAAGGGGAGTACATCTGTTTTAGGCTTCACAAGGTTAATATAATATAGGTCAGGCTTCCCAGAGCTGCTTCCCAGAGCTGGTGTCCTTTGGATGTGTTGGACTACAACTCTCGTCACCCCTGTGCTGGATAATGATGATGGGAACTGCAGTCTAATGCCTCTGAAGAATGCCAAATTGAAGAGGGCTTGCATGAGCAGTGCTGCCCACTTTATAACTGGTTCATTTTACTGGTGTCTTTAAAGAGACATTTCTTGTACACCAATTTTATTTCATTTATCTCCACTTTGTCCAAAAGTTCAGCTGCTACTGGATTCTGCATTAAAAGACTCAGTTTTTCACCTCTAGTCTCAAACAGTGTGGCCTAGCCAAAAAAAAAAAAAATTAAAAAATTATGGTAGGCAGATGACAACATACTAATAGCAGAAAATAGCAAAGACTTGGAAGGACTCCTGAAGAAAGTCAAGGAGGAAAGTGCAAAAGCAAATTTACAGTTGAACATTAAAAAAAACAAAACTAATGACTACAGATGATTTACATAAACTTAAAGTAGACAACGAAGACATTGAATTAGTTCAAGATTTTCCATACCTTGGCTCAGTGATAAATCAGAAGGGAGAATGCAAAAGAAGACTGGGGGGGGGTATACAGATGGGTAGAAAGGGGCAGTGAGACACCACCCCCTTCTCCTGCGGATCATTGCCATGGTGACCACACATCGCGGCAACGATGAGCCCAGAAAAAGGAGCCACAAAATGTGCCTCCTTTCTCTGCTGCTGCCAAGGTGCCATTAGCGCCCTGGAGCGGCACAGTGACATCCCTTGTGCACCACGCTGTTTGGATGTGGCGCAAGAGACACATCATCAGCACATGCACCGTGTGAACGCGAGCACACCAAAATGCTGACCGGACAGCATGGTAGGATTCAGAAGCGTGTGGGCGCTCCGCTCTCCCGAGCCCTAAAATCGGCCCCAGGCCAGTGCATAGCTCCAGTCTGTACTGGGCCTAGGACTTGGAAGGGCATCTATGAAGGAACTAGATAAGATAATATAAAGTATAAAGTATAAAGATATATCACTAACTATTGAATATGAAAGTTAGGATTGTCCTTGCCATCTTATTTCAGTTTCTAGGGTGGGTTACAGACCGCCAAAAAGCAGCGCTCTGCCGCCTCTACCGGTTGCTGTGTCCGGGAACCACAGCAGCCAAAATAGTGCTTCTTCTTGCACCCCGGATGGGACGCCACGAGGCGCTACTCGCGCACTCGTGGCGTCACGTCTGGGGCGCGACATGCGGATGCCATGCATCAGATATGTCAAAATGGTGGCACCCGTGTGTATAGGGCACCGCCATTATTACTGCCCCGTCACGTGCTAGGGTTGAGGCTGGTATGGACGCTAGGTCCTTGGTCAACCCATAGCACATGATGGGGGCACCGCAAAGGCCCGTTTGTAACGGGCCTATGTATGGTTGTGAAAGCGAGACAATGAAGAGAACTGATAGGGAGAAAATCAACTCATGAGAAATGTGGTGCTGGAGAAAAGCTCTGTAGATTCTGTGGACTGCTAAAAAGACAAATAAAGAAGTTCAAGACTGAAGTCTCCCTAGAAGCCAAGATGACCAAACTGAGACTGTTGTGCCTTGGCCATATCATGAGAAAACATGATGCACTAGAAAAGATGATAATGCTTAGTAAAACAGAAGGCAGAAGGAAAAGAGGAAAAACATATTCCGGATTGATAGACTCAATCAAGGAAGCCATGACCTTGAGTCTGCAGGACTTAAGCAGGGCTGTTGATGACAGGGGGGCTTGGAGGTCTCTCATTCATGGGGTCACCATAAGTTGAAGTCGACTTGATGGCAGTTGTCAACAACAAGCAGAAACCCAGTCCCATGTGACTGCTCTGATAATTGGTTTATCTGCCCTCCAAGTGAAAAAACATGATAAAGCAGTTGCTTTCAGCATAGGTCTTTAATATTTTACTACTCCTGTCATGAAGCAAATAAACAAGGATGGCTCAAAGATGATAATGAAATGAATTCAGAATTCACAGATGCACAATCAATTTGCACAAGCAGAGTGGGGAAATAATTCCTGAATTCAAGCAAACAATACACTCAGGAGAAACAAGAAGTGTGTGAGAGTTTGTATAGACACATGTAATACCTGTGAAATATGAATCAGCAACAAAATTGAAAAAATAATTTAATATGAGCCATTTTGCCTGCTGAACAGAAATTGTTGGTTTTTGCAGGCTGGGAGGAAGATGCAATAGTTTGGTGAACAGCACCTGTGGACCCTGAAGGGTAGCCCCCACTGAGATAGGAAATGGTCAAATGGGTTAGGAGTTGGGGCTAAAGAAATAAAGCAAGGCTTTTGATACTGTAACTAATATGCAACCACAGGACCACCCTGCCAGAGGTAAGGCACACATTGAAAAATACAGGGACATTGAGTGAATGTTGTTAGTTACACAGCTCAAGATTATTCATTACCAGTGTTTTCTGAAATCTCAGCCAAAAGCACTTAAGACACATATTCCAGCTTCTAGTTAGGTGGTCTTGGAAGCTCAACTTCACAGTGGGGCTTTAATATAAAAAACAAAATATACTAAAATTTTACAGCTGGGATGGGAATGTGTGGCACTCCAGAAGTTGTTGGAATGGGATATCCATCACCCATCACTATTAGCTATGCTAACGTGGGCTGATGGACACTGCGATCCAGAAACACTTGGGGGCACATATTGCCCCATTTTATAACCTCCTTATAATATGTATGATTTTGTTTCAGGGGGTTGTGGGAGGGTTTTCTATTTGCTTTGGTTCCCTTGTTTTTAGAAACAGATGTATTTAAATTTGAAAACAAGACTGGCCTGTCCTGTTTTTAAAATGTACAAGTAAAATGTACTCATGAATAGCACCAGTTTGTAGAATGTTACATAAGGAGGATCACACAACTGGCAAAAGGGGAACTTTGTACCATTGGACAAGTGGTGGGACAAATAAACAGACAAATAAATGGGTCTTAGGAGTTTATCACACATGGGAGAAATCAGGGGTTTAAACAGTCATTTTCCTGGGAAAGTCACACAATCGCGGTGAAGATTTTCATACACATTGCAATTATCCAGGGAATAACCAGCAACAAATCATTCATGGGATTTCCCTGTGAATGATTTGTTGTTGGATATTCCCTGCTTATTCCTGGGATGAGTCCTGTTTAATCATGATGTCATGTGAAAATCTTCACCTCGATCATGTGACTTTCCCGGGAAAATTACTGTTTAAACCACCGATTTTCCCCATGTGATTAAGTCCTTAAACCAAATCAAACCTGAGACATTTTGCTGCCTGAGGCAAATGTCAAGGTGCCGCCCCTCCATTCCATGTACAGAAACTACGTAACTGGAATTGCTGGCAATCAGTGGCATAAGATCAGACAAGAGTGCAAGGAGGGACAATAAAGTATACACAGTTTTGGTATCCAAGAGAGAGGAAAGGCCAGGAGGCCAAGAGGAAGGATTTCCTCACTTTGGCCAGTCTCCATGGCATGGTGCAGTGGTTTGACCATTGGACTACAATCCTGGAGATGAGGGTTTGAATCCCTGCTTACCCATAGAAACCCACTGGGTGACCTTGGGCAAGTCACACTCTTTCAGCCGCAAAGGAAGACATGCTCTGAACACATCTTGCCAAGAAAACTCTTTTGGCTCACCTTACATTGGAAATGACTTGAAGGCACACAACAATGCAACATCAAAAACTCAATAGCAATTGACAAATTTCTATACTGCACAGAAAGCTCACTTTGTGTGCAATCATAATATCCATGTAAAACTCTTTTTTACATAGCTCAAGGAAATATTACACAGAGTGAACTAAAGCAATGTAATATACAGTGCTACCTCGGGTTACGAAATTAATTCGTTCCGCCGCTCCGTTCGTAACCCGATAATTTCGCAACCCAAAAAGGCTTTCCGTTAGCGCTGGAAAGCCGCTAGCCGCGCTTTGCGTTTGAATTTCGCGCCGAAATAAATTTCGTAACCCGAAAAAAACATCGTAACCCGGAACAGTTTTTTCCAATCTAACTTTTTCGTACCCCGGAAATTTCGTAACGCGATCATTTCGTATCCCGGGGCACCACTGTATACAGAAGGTGCTTAAATCCCATTATTAAATGTTCCTGTGTACTAGCGGTTAAGTAAGTCTCCATTCAAAACACCACAGCTCCCTGGAAACTCATAGGATAAATATTAAACACACTCACACAAATTCCAAACAGCTCCAGCTTGTTTTTCCCATGTTTATCTTTTAAATCTAAATGAACAGAATGCAACTGGAAAAGACAAGCCTGTAATCTGGAAGATTGCCTTTCACAGTTTATTATTTTTACATATGGCTAAAACAGCTGGGCCAAATGTCTACAGGAGCTCAAATGCACACAAAGAGCTCAAGTGCAAGCAAAGGCACTTCACCTCAAAGGCAAGACAATTCAGGTATAGGAGCTTTGTGTAGGAGCTTTATGAACACACCATAGCTCCTCCACACACACAAGAAACTACTGGAGCAGAGAATATTGTGTCAAGAAATGTAAGATTATATTCTGCAAGGGAAGAATCGAGGTGTCAGCTACAGCTCTCCATTTGTCAAGTTTATGTGTGGCAGAGGCAGGCCTTGCTCAGGTCTTAGTTAAGGTGGCTAATTTTGGGTGTCATGAAAGGGCAACAAAATTAAGTTATTCACTGTATTGCTACTGTTATCTTTGGCCCTGTCCAGACCGGCCTGAAAGGCCAGCCTGGGGGCAGAGTCAGGGTGCAGCATCCTGATGACACCCCCCCCCCCGACTCTGCCCTCTCCCAGGGTGCCCTGATGCCATGTGCCGCTCCAGATGGTATGCAGCATCATAACGTGCCTCTGGTGCTGCATTCAGATGATGGAGCGCCAAACGGGTGCCATATAGCCACTCCACTGTGAGTATGGTGCCCTTTTGAGGGTGCAAAAAGGAGCCGCTTTTTGCAGCTCCTTTTTACTCCCTCAAAAGACCAGATCGGGGCCGAGGTGTGAGGTTGCCACAGCCCCAGTCTAGCTAGGAAAGGGGCGTCCTGTCGAACCCCATAGTGAGCTACTTACATTATTCTTAGAATCATAGAGTTGGGAGAGGCCACAAGGGCCATCCAATCCAACCCCCTGCCATGCAGGAACACACAATCAAAGGACTCCTAACAGATGGCCATTTTAAAAGCCTCCAAAAAGAAGACTCCACCACAGTTCAAGGCAGCATATTCCACTTTTGAATAGCTCTTACTATCAGTGGACATTTAAAAGACAAATAAGTGGGTCTTAGAACTCTTCCTAGAAGCCAAACTGACTAAACTGAGACTGTCATACCTTAGACATATGATGAGAAGACATGACTCACTAGAAAAGACAATGCTTGAAAAGGCAGATGGTGGTAGGAAAAGAGGAAGACTGCATTTGATGTCGATGGACTCAATCAAGGAAGCCATGGCCCTGAGTCTGCAAGACCTGAGCAGGGCTGTTCATGACAGTATGACTTGGAGGTCTCTCATTCATGGAGTTGCCATAAATCAGTCAACTTGATGGCAGTTACCAACAACAACTGGAGTCTTTGTCCAACATCCAAGTGCCACACCACCCCGATTCCTTCAAATGAGCTGCAGGATGTGGATGGCTATAGGGGTAATGGCCTGTCCAGTGGTGTCAACCCATCTATTGAATATCTTCCCTAGAAAAGCTCACTTGCAACTCACCTCATATTCACCACCAGGTGAGGCTCTTTTCTATTTTCTCTGTTTTGCTTTTGGGTGTTTTGGTTGGTTGGTTGGTTGGTTGGTTTTTTTAAATCTTACAAGCCTTTACGCACTTCAGATTTCTGAAGTTAAATTCCATTATATCCTGATCTGGCTGCACCTTTCACTCTCTGTTGCTGTATTTATCTTGCTTCTTATTTTATAATCAAGTTGGTACTTGTGGGTCAGTTGTTTTTCGTTGTTTACTTATTTAGCCTCAACTACCCAAAGAACTGTGGTAGCATAGAATGTTATGGTGTAACATAGACATGTCATTAAAATACAAACAAACAGTTACTTGCCCAAGGCTACTCATGCCTCAGTAGTTATTTAAGTCCAGATCTCTAGGGACAAGACATGGGGGAATGCATTGTGCAGGCTTCCCCCTCCCAGCCTCCTTTTATCCAAATTGAATTGTTGTGGCTCAGATCCAAGGTTACTGAAATACTCGGCTAAACTGAAGTCTAAGGGAAATTTGTGTTTGAGCGGCATCCTAGTGTAACAATGGTGCACCATCCATCTGCTGACATGGCCCATTCAACATATTTCATGCCATCCTGCTTGCTTAGTAATTGGTGTATCCAAAATGAAGTGCTTATATGCTGGCACAGTAAACAATTTGTATTGTGAATGTGCTAGATATCGTTCCAAAGAAGTGGAATGCTGCTGCCCCTTCCATACCCTTCCACCTCACTGTAAATGGAATGGCCCATACAAGAACAATGTAAGTTGATTTCTTGTCTAAAAAAAAGTCTTTACACTCTAAGGATTTTCAAGATGAAGTTAAAGAGGAACCTTGATGTTTAAAAGGTGCCTGGAAATGTTCTTTTTAAAATAATCATTTGCTGTTATTGTGACAAAGTGAAAGGTATTAGTTAATTATTTACAAATTTGTGAAAGTAACTGTTTGCTTTCCCATTTCAGATAAATTATTTCAACAATATTTTTCTCCTACACCTCTCGGTTGATAAGAAAATATGGCTATAAGGTCTCCTTTATTCTGAATCAGGATCAGGTGTTCTGTATTTCAGGTTGCTATTAGAGGATGGCATAGGATCAAAGACACAAAAACCCTTTCAAACCTAAGACTGCATCATAGCCATAACTTGCCATTTGGTTCAAGATTTTAAAACTGAAGGAAAGTATATAGCAGGAGCTAGATGGGAGGTGGGAAAGAGAAGAAATGAATGGAAGAAGAAATGATTGCATGAAAGAAGAGTGATTGGGAGAGAAACAAGGTCTCTCACTAAAGCTGGGGAAAGTTTTTTTTTAACTAGAGCTTCCAAACTCATTGGTGTCCCAGCTCCCAGTGGCCATGGTGGCTGAAGGATCCTGGGAACTGTAGTACAAAAGGTTTCCCCCTTCCCTCCAAGCTCTGGTCACACCTTCTTTTGACTTTGACCTTCCTTCTTTCAAATTTGGTTCTAACCAGTACGGCTGACCCTCTGTATCCATAAATTCTGCATCCGTGGCTTCAACCATCCACAGCTTGAAAATATTCTAAAAAATTCCAAAAAGCAAACCATGATTTTGTCATTTTATATCAGGGGCATCATTTTACACCACCACAGTATATAATGGGACTTGAACATCCATAGACTTTGTTATCCATGGAGGGGGGGAGGGAGTACTGGAACCAAAACCCAGCAGAAATTAAGGGCTCACTCTACCTATATGTTCCCTGCAAAGGATGTAGTGTGTATGTGGCTTGAAATCGACTGTCAATTTAAGTAACCCCATGTATTTCATAGGGTTTTCTAAGGCGATATATATTCAGAGGTGGGCTTGCCAGTTCCTTCTTCTGAAATATAGCCTACAGCACCTGGTATTCATTACTCAGCCTCAAAAACATAAGATTATTCTCTCAACAATATTTTTCCTCTAGAGTCTAAAGCCTCCCTCATTCTGAATTATTATCAGGTAATCTGCAATTCATTTTGCTCATAGAAAGTGGCATAGGCTCCATTCTTCTTTCTGGATTCTTTGTAACATAAAAAAAAATCACATTTTAGGATAAAATACAATTACAGCACAGTTGTATGCATGTCAGCTCAGGACTCAGTCATAATGAAGACAATGGAGTTTGCTCCAAGGTAAGTCTGCACTTTGTAAAAAAAAAAAATGCATCCAAAATAGATATTTTAATATACAGACACACATTTTAATGTATTGTTTTTTTAAACATATCGTATTGATGTAGGAAATGGGGGGACAGGGATTTATAAATGAACATATTCAAATCTGACAGAAATCAACTAATCCATCTATTATTGATGACACACATTTAGAGAACCAGTGTGGTGTAGTAGTTTGAACAGTGGACTGCAACTCTGGAGATCAGGGTTTTCGGCAAGTCACACACTCTCAGCCTCACAGGATGGCAATGGTAAACCCCCTCTGAAGAAACTTCTCAAGAAAACCCTATGATAGGTCCGTCATAGAGCTGCCATAAGTAAAAAATTACTTGGAGGCATACAAAAGCAACAATATATGTTTATATGCAGGGCAGCTGTTACAGGACACTGTGCACATATTGTGCATGTGTCATTGCCCCCTTCCCTGTGGGCAATGAACAAAAAAAAATGACTATAACCACTGTCCAGTCTCAGAACAAATCTGGTTGCTTTTTTACAGAGCAGTTACAAATCCAACATATCCACCATTATTTGTTATCTGGGCTGTGGAGAGATGAAAGGAAGGTTACATGTTGATGTGTTGTGTCCATGTGCATGCATTTACAAGCAGGAATAGCAAAATGCATCTAGCCCATTTAATTTTCCAAAAACCAAGAGATAGGATATGTGCAAGCTGAAGAACTTCTATGTGTGTCTGCAAGTGCATGTGTCCATAATAAGTCTTTCAAAGGGCTCCCAGGCTCAAACATCTTCCCAAGAGACAAAATAAGGACAAGATATCTTCTGAAAATAGGGTCTGGTCTTTGTAAACAGGGATTACTAGTGCGCATGTAACAGTCACAGAGGAATGCCATGCTCGTACACTGTTGAACATTGAACTCCTCATTATCTCGCTCTCTTTCTTTCTCTTGGACATGTGTATATGCACTCACATGCACACATCTTTTCCAATTTGCACTTATGTTCACAGGAACTCCTTTTCATCTTTGTTCTGGTGAATCACAGCATTTGGAAACCAAGATTAAAACAAGAACTAGCAAGTGGAAAGTCTCCTAATGAGACCTAATTGTTATTTAACCAGAAACCTATGTGTAACCTTCTCTCCCCCTGCCAAATATCCTGTAATTCTGCAAAACATTAATTATATCCTGTTATTTAAGAGTCTATGAAATACGTGCCACTACAAAAGGGGATTTAAATAAAAAGCCATGTTAACAAGGTGTTTTAAAAAGTCCCTTCAGCCCCCTCCTCCAATCTGAACCCATTGCAATTGTGAGGAAAAGCAACTTTGCCTGGATCTACGTAGGTATGTTCATTCTGCTATGTTTATTGGAAGCATATAAAATGAAATGTTAAGATTCATGTTCAAAACACAATTTGTTTGCAAAGTTAATTGCACCATCTACAAAAGCTTGTAGATCTACCTTCTAGTACGAGGTGCTACCAACTTGTTTCTTTCAGTTAGTCTCAAAGGTGCCACCAGGTCTCTTTCCATAATGAGTAACAGAGGTGATGTTGCAAACTTTATACACCATCATATCCTCTAACAGTCCCATTTTCACAGGGGTAGTCCCAATCAGTCCTCGGTGGTCTCATTTTTTCTGCTGCTTTTAAAATGTCCCAGCTTCTCTCTCCTCTTCCCATTTCCCCCCTTTGTCCTCACCATACTTCCGTTGCAGGAAACTGATTTCAAAGCACAAAAATATTTTGTACTTTGTTAACTCAGCAGATGGGGAGAGGAAAGAATATTTTTCAATAGGCTTTAGCAAAAGCAAACTAATGCAATGCTTCCTAGCTTATGTGCTCTTCTTCATTAATAATTTTTGCCCTCTTGACCACTCTCTGATGTTGCTAGGCCACATGAATGCTGCTTTTCATCTATGATGTGTTGGAGGGTATGCATCATAACTATTTGACATATATTTAACACATCAGTGGCAAAATTTGCAATTTTGTTGACTGGGGAAAACATTTTGTTCTACTAGAAGCTTAAAATGACACTCAGGAAGATTCCCGTTTCATGTTAATAACTTGCCTGCCTTTTAAAATGTTATTCCGCCAGTATACAAAGGTTTTGGCAAGACTGATACAATCTACAAAAATATTAGAATTGTGTTACACTGTCAATATTTTTCAAAAAGCATATTAAAGTATTGATATGATAGCTTATTTTGTTAGTTTTTGATTGTTCTTAGTGATTATAATTTTTAGTTTTCAGCAGGATTCTACTTTAATTCAAGTTTGAAGCTGCTTTGGGCCCTGCTCTGGGGAAAAAACTTGGATATAAAATTAGTAAATTAACAATTTATTATTATTATTATTATTATTATTATTATTATTATTATTATTATTCTCTAATACTGCATGAGCTGTATTATCAATAAAAATTCTTTCTCAAGTGTAGATACTAAAGCACTATTGCAGTCTTTAAATTTAAACCTCCTGATTTCTCTGACTGTTAAAAAACTAGCGATGGATTCCAACTTTCTGTGGGTGTCCCTTCAAGTTGCCTGTCAACTTATGGTTACCCCATGAATCTCATAGGATGTTCTGAGGCAATGACCCCTTAGAGATAGTTTTGCCAGTTCCTTCCTCTGAAATATAGCCTACATCACCTGCTCTTTGTTAGCCGTCCCCTGCTTAGCTTCCAGGATCAGAGGGGATCTAGTGCCTTTAGAGTATTTAGTCCTCTGTCCCATTTTTTTTAATGAAAGTATTATTCAATCTCTTCCCCAAGTTGTCATGCCATTTGCTCAAAAGGAAAGCCATTCCAGGTTGTTTATGCTGGATGTCATACTTCCATGTTCAAGCTTCCTTTGCTTTCGGCCAATCAGTAAGTTCTAAAACATTGACTCATGTAGCAGTGACAAATATTGACTGGTGGGATTTTAAAGAAAACTCCCAGGGACTCATAACAAAAATATATGATGTGCACACTTGAAAAATGTGAATAGTAAAGCAGTCAGCAGCAGTAAATGTGTGAGTTCTGCAAAAAAAAAAAAAAAAAAAAAAGGAGAGAGAGAGAGAGAGAGAGAGAGCATGCCAATATTTATAATTGGCCAAGTTAAACAAGAGACAATTATGGCTAACTCAGCCCCTTAAGATTCATAAATCAACAGTCAGGATAAACTAAGGGAGATAGTGAGGAAGCTTTTGCTCTAATTGTGTCTTGTTTAGTTTGGCTGTTTTTAATGGCCAGCGCTACTCAGACTTGGCTCTTTTTGGAACTCTCACACCTCTGAAACAGCTGACTAGGCTCTCTTTTTTCCTTTGTGTAAGATTTCTGTATGTATGCATAAACTCCTTTCTATACCAGGCAACACTTTTTTAAAAATTTGTTTAGTGGAACCAAGAAAATTACACAAAATGATGATACAGCTTAGGCGTGCTGAGTCAAGTGTCTCAGGCGGTAGCACTACAGCAAGGCTGCTCTAGAACCATGCCAATTCTACTCTTCGGTATCAGATCCCTTTAATATATGGAAGCTTTCTGGGGGCTTTTTGGGAGGGGGGAGGATTGCAAGATGGGGAGACTTAGGGAATGATACCCTCAGTGCCACTCCCACCCTGAATAAGTCCACCTTTTCCTTCTTGATATTGCTTCTCTCCATTTACTTGCCCTCTACTCTCCCTTTAGGCCAAGAAAGAGTGCAGCTTGTGGGTCACATGTGTTTTGTGCCCTTGAAAGCCTCCGTTCTATTTTTTTTTCCAAAAAAATGTTTTTGCCCCCAAATGCTCCCAAACAGCCACTGGGGAAAGTTGAGAACATTTTTGCCACCCCCCACCCCCCAGCCATTCTAGGCCAAGACTGTTGTTGTGTGCCTTCAAGTCATTTTCAACATATGGTGACCCAAAGGCAAACCTATCACTGAGTTTTCTTCAGAGGGCGGGTTGCTATTGCCATTCTCTGAGGCTGAAAGACTGTGACTTTCCCAAAGTCACCCAGTGGATTTCCATGGCCAAGCTGGGATTCAAACCCTGGTCTCCAGAGTCACAATCCAATGTTCAAATCAATATAATACACTGCTTCTGACCTTTTTAAGAACCATAGTTTTTCATGTGTCCTACATCTTTGTCCAACAAAGAGAGGGCTAGTCAACAAGAGGTCCCTGCGCCTATCTGCATGCTTGCCAGCACCTTCTTCTCTACTTTTCCCAATGGAAGACAGAGATATGACTAATACAAATTAAAACCACTTTCTCCTTCCCTGCCCTTGGAGAAGAAATGAACCTGTGTATGTGTGCCAAGTACCCAAAACCACTCTAAGGCTTAACAAAGAGTTTATGAAAGTTTTATTCTAAGTAAGAGGGATTACATCAGGTTTCTAGGTATCATATGTTGTAGCATCTTTCTCCAGGCATAGCTCAGAAAGTTGCAAACAAAAATAGATTACACCCCAAAGGCACCTTCGAATGGGCAACGAGCTTTAATTCCCCAGCATGCCTCTCTCTAATTTTGTCAGAATTTGAAATTAGCACATTAAAAGTAAAAGTACTGTGCCCTAATTTTCCATATGCTAATGTGCCTGCTTTCAAATGGCATAGAGTGACTAAGGGCCAGTTCACACAACAGAATTACAGAGGTATTATTCCACTTTAAATGCCATGTTCCATCCCTTGGAATCCTAGGATTAGCAGTTTAGAGAAGGGCATTTAGAGTCATCAGCCAGAGAGCTCTAGTGCCTCCTTAAGCTACAAATTCCCTAGCATGGAACCATGGCAGTTAAAATAGAATAGTCTGTAGTGTAAACAGGCCATAAAGGTGACTTATTGCACATACCAAGGGTGTCATGGGTTTAATTTCTTTTTTTAATTTCTTTCTTTAGCTTCACCGGCAAATCCCATGGTGGTTGTGATAGCAGTTGCAGCCCAACAACATAAAGAGGGTCACACATTCTGCATTCCTGCCTTACACTTTGTATTTGTATGTTATACACTTTATAGTACACACAGATGTATAAGCTATTGCACATGATAATACAGAACAGGCAGGTTTGGGCTTGAAAATGAGGTTTAAATGCAAAGTCTCCTCTTCCTCTCCACATTTCTATTCCAGGCTCTCTGGTCAGGACCATCTGCAGCTACCTTGTCTCCTACACAGCATTAGCCAATTTAAAAGTTTATATCCAGGGTATGGACTGCAAAACAGAAATCTTTTGAAGGGGAATTGGGAAAGATATTTGAGAATTTCTAGCTATTACAGTAAGAGATAAGGGTCTCATATCAGTCACCATCATAATATTATATCACCTCTCCCTTCTGATAGCAGTTTTTAAATGCCCAACTGTTTGGAACTCATTCTCTTTTGTTCTTGCATACTTATGGATTCTAATGCTGAATAAACATACACAGAAAGCAAGGAATCTGGTTTCATTGTTAGGGCACTGAATTGGCAGGGATGAAGCAATAATAAGAGGCAGAAGTGCTACTGAGCATTTACCTCACCTCTGAGATGGGGTCTGCATGGAGGAAAATAAACATTGCAGCCCCGTTCTTGCACTGACCTGTTCAGATGGCACACAGGACCACAATGGGAGAAACATGGGCCCAGTCGATGCTCCAAGGCAATTCTCTGGACTAAAAAGTGTCCCCTTTTGCTCTGGATCAGGGCAAAACCTCCAGAGAATTCCCTGGGTGTGGGGACTGTGTGCCAGTGTGGAGATGGGGGAGGAGCATTGGCAGGTGGGCAAATTGCTGACGTCTTCCCACCTGGAACTTCATTTATATACCACTTCATACTGAACTAACACTGTCTAAGCGGTTTACAACTGTAAGCTACAACTCTGTGCCATAGCAGTTTCACTTTCAAGTTCATACAGTTCTTCTGGCTCCATTCCTGTTGCAGACGTGCAAACTGATCACACAAGCACACATTAGCACAATGTCTGCATTCCTTCTGCAGACATGTAAATTGACTGCATAAGCACACATTAGCCCAACAAAACCATCAGTGCAGTGCACTGACATTCTGTAGGCTGGTCATTGCTCCCATGAGGCATGGGGAAGGGGGCAGAGGGGTCTCCTGGGGAGTGTGCAAACAGTGCCACTAGTATCAGCCCATTGCGGCCGTTGTTTGTGTAGACATCTTATCTTCCCCACAATCTGATAAGGTGGATTTTCCCATCTGTGCAGACATGGGCTGAATCATCAGAGGCAAACGACAGTCCCATTTGGGTTTACAGAGAACTTCCAGCCATGCTTGAGGCCTGCCATCTCTGTGAGAAATTAAGTCTTATGCATATCCTCCAATGGCCATGGCTTTTAAAGAGTCCTGAAATCTCCCTGGGGTGCAATTATTTGCACTCATTTAGTTCAGCAGAAAGGAGCCTGGTCTACAGATTGACCAGACAGGTCTAAAGAGGAGGGAAAGAATCTTATCTTTTCCAACAGAGCCAAGGTGACAGCAAATGGAGAATGTGTTGCAGCCACTTGGACAATTACTTCAACAGCCTGTGTAACTCCAGCTGCTCATTCTGATAAACAAAGAGGGGCTTTCCTTGAAAGAGTACACTTTGAATTAACCCACACCTAGAACTAGCCGCCCTAGTTGCGTTGCACAGAGGGGCGGGATTATTATTATTATTATTATTATTATTATTATTATTATTATTAACTATTCACAAGGCCAGTTTCTCATCTTTCTTTCTCTCTCTCTCTCTCTCTCTCTCTGTCTCACACACACACACACACACACACACACACACACACACACACAATATCCCCAAATTAATGGACTTCAGATTCCCCTTCAGTTTCCCTTTCAGGGCTGCAAATGAACCATGTGTCCCCCTTTTCATTTTCAGAGCAGTCCCACATGTTCACTGGTTCTTGTGGTAGGAAACAGGTTGCCAGGTTTCATTCATGATTCATAATGCTGCATTATCTCAAATTAACCATATTTAATAGATAGAAAAATAGTCTAAAACCGGGGGTGGGGGGTGCTAGTTTAGCCAATAACCTTGATACAGAAAGCCAGGTAAACAAATAAATAGTGTCACCATCATTCTTGGTATCAAACCACGCCTTTTCTTTGGCAGGGCAAGAAACAAAGTGTCGTTTCTAGACAGTTGTGTTCTTGTTCTTGTTATTCTGTTCAGGAAGCAGGACAATAAAACATCCAGAATTATATCACAGGGACTGCTTAGGCTTTTTGAAGTGCAGTTTCATGAACATATTGTTTTTTACTATCAGTATAAATATTTCTTTGTTCTGTAACTGCTAATTATATCAGCATAAATGTAATTTATAGTGATAATCACAGGCTTAATTTTGTACTGCTGCCAGACCTCACAACCAACACTTTGAAGCATCATGTAAATTCAGCCATTAGCAATCACATAAATGCTCCCATTACCCATTATTAATATTGGCTAAAGAACTTTTTAATTGACTTCTTAAAATTTATAGCAGATGGTGCCACCTGTGAGCTCAGATCGAAAGAGCTTTTTCATATTCTTTGGCTTCTAAGTGTTTGGATGCCCATCATGGTGTATAAAACAATGCAATGTTTCAGTCTCAACACAAAATTGAAATTTGGAATTAATAATATTCTCCTAGTATGTAAAACTGAACTTTCTTATTGTCAGCATTCTTCTGGATTTTAAGAGAAAATATCAATGTAAAACATGGTAAGAAAGGATGAAATGCATCTCACAGCTTTATAATGTTTCTAATGAACTTCAGAATGCACAAAATGTTAAGAGGTTATCTTTTAAAGATTTCATTACATGAGGCTCATGAGGCCCTACAATCATGTTAGTTTAGGTAATGCAAACATGCTGGATTGGAGACAGTCATTATCTCACAGCTCTTTCAGATAACAATGGTATTGCTTCTGTCTCAGCTTTTGCCTTCCTCACCTCAGCATCCATAGCCCTGCCTCCATAGCCCTGCCCTAACCCATTCCCAGCATGCCTTTTTTGTCTGTATTTATTTTTATATTTAGCACAATTGTGTGATCATGGCAATCAATGAAATAAAAGAGTAGAAAGTGAAAAAGAAAAACAGCCCACTTGGGAACAGTGGGGCAGGGGGAGGAACAGAATTATACCCACTCACACCACATGACTGCCCTCAACTGCTTTGAGAGGAACTTTTCACATGTGAATCAACAGTGAAAAAGCAGAGCAATTGGAAGGCATTGACAGGTTTTGCCTGTCAGTTAGAAGGAGCATTTCAGCAACAGATGGACTGCAGACCAGCTACCAGGCCCATAGCTAGGCTGGGGCAACAGGGGCACTGCCCTGGAACCCCCAGCCAAAGGGGCCTCCAAACGGAGGTGCGCCTGCGGCGTGCAGCAGAACTCAGGAGCATGTGAACGCTCTGCCGTACCGAGCCCTACATTCTGCCCCAGGGCCCCTAAAGGCCTAGCTATGGGCCTGCCAGCTACTGGACAGTTAGAAGGAGTTTTCAGCAACAAATGGACTGCAGACTAACTATGTCCACAGATGCTACTATCCTACTCTAATTTCACTTTTCAAACCTTGTGTGATATAGTCCTGAGAGACTTCATTTCATCCATAGCATCTTCCCAGTTTATCACTGGCCACTAAAGGCATACCTGAAAGAAAGAAGTTGGTAGCATGAGTTTCCATAGACTTGAACCAACTGGAAGAAGGCTCAAGTTTACAAAAGGTAATGCAACCAATTTCTTTCTTTCAGGTCCTACAAGACCCCTTTGCATAATGAAATTAATTGAGTGACATTGGGTAAGTCACTATCTCCCAGCCAAACATACTTCACAGTGTGGTGCTGAGGATGAAAAGGGAGAGGAGAGGAAGGCCTGTTACAGACAGCCAAAATGAAGCTGCTTCGAGTCACAGTGGAGGTATGGTGTTTCAATGATGCATGCATCCTAAGAGTCCAGAAGTTGCACCAAAGACACACTCCAGCCCTAAGGACTGGAGTGTGGCTTTGGTGTGGCTTCTGGACTCTTAGGACGCATGCATCATTGAAACACCATACCTCCACTGTGACTCAAAGCAGCTTCATTTTGGCTGTCTGTAACAGGCCGAAATCTGTACTCCAGTTTCTTGCAGGAAGGATAGGTTTAAAACATAATAAATGAAATTGCTGACTAATTTTGGCTTTGTTGTCTATGAGCTGGCATATTCTTGGTTTGAGAGCTATGAACATACTGCTAAGCCATTGTCACTCAACACCCTATCTTCAGATAAGAATGGTCAGCTTTGCAGGGTTGTATTTATTTGATTTGTATACTGCTATAGAATTAATTAACTACAACTCTGCCAGTGTTCAGACGGGGGAAAGCTATTACAGCTGGCCCTCCTTATCCACAGATTTTTTTGAAAATATTCCAAAAAAAGTATCAATTCCAAATCACAAACCTTGATTTTCCATTTTATATAAGGGACACCATTTTGTTCTGCCATTAAATTTAATGGGACTTGAGCTTCCATGGATTTTGTTATCCACAGGGGATCCTGGAACCAAACCCCAGCAGATAACAAGGCCCCACTGTATTTCCCTACCAGCTCATCCTACCCACGCTTGCTGTCAGGAAGTAGCAGTGGAAGTATGAACACACAATTCAGGTTATACCTCAAGGCTTATTTGTAATACTTTGCTACAGTTTTTCATCAACTGTTGGATTGATCTTTCCCAGGACTATGTCAGCTGTAATTTGTTACATTTAACTTTTTAGATGATCTCTAGGAAGCAGAGTTTGAAAAAGTAACCTTTTGACATCACAGCTCTCAGAATCTCTCAGTGAGCATTGCCATTAGGCAAGATGTCTGGAGGATTCAGACATGTGATCCCCAAAAATACCTTTTGTAAGTTCTGCCAAGAATGCAAACCTTGGGCAAGCAGACATGATCGTGTTAAATGGAGCCACAGCATCTCAGCTCATGAGAAATTATCGCCATTTTGAATAAAAGAAAATAACAAATAAAATAAAATATGTTTGATAATGAACATACATCACTTTCAAAAACATAACCAGAAAGCCAAAAGCATATATTTTATGGTCTTTAGTGTGTTCATGGTTTTCCCTAAACTCAGGCCATTGGCTTGTTTTCTAATTAGATTTAGCCCATATTTAGAGTGGAAGGGGGGATGAGTATACTGCCTCCAAAGCAACCATATCTGATAATTTGAGCTAAAAATTATTCTAAGTAAACCTCAAGGCCTACTTTTGATGAACTCGGCACTGAAATATGAAGCAGAAAATATTTATTTCATTGGAATAAAGGCTCTCGCCACCATAACATGACCTTGAAATGGAGAAATTCAGGACTATAACTGAACAATCTAAGAGCTCTTAGTTCCACAGCATGAGGCACCCTAAAGTATTATACTAAAAATTATTAGGTTAGAGATGTTGAAGGCGTCCAGCAGTTTTATTTGTGATTTAAATTACTCAGAAATCCTTTTAGAAATAGATTAATGTGTAACTTTGCTCAAAAGACCCAAAACATTATCACTGCATGAGGTATAGCCTTTACTCAGAAAATGTGTATTATAGTTTTGTATTTTGGCAGCCTGGATGAAAAGTAATAATTAAACATGCCTCTTTTTTCCTTTTCTTTTTTCTTGTTAAAATATTTTTTTTTCTGTTACAGAGCTCCCCTCCTCCCTTTTCAGCTAATGATATTAATTTAAATTGGGTATTGATTGAGAGGAAGGTTTATCATAATTATTAGAAACAAAGTTGCGGGGAAATGAGCAATTTACATGCATTTCCAAATTCTCTGGTTTACTCAGAGGGACTGAAATAGCCAGATGCTGTCATTTTCCCATTGTGGAAAAATCAGTGATTGAAAGAACCCAAAGCACTAAGTAGGACAGAGAGAAAAAAACAGCAACTTCTTCACTGCTTCTTTTTCTTCAAGAACTATAGTCATATAAATAGACTCCTAGGGCCCATCCACACTGCAGAATTATACTCCTATTATTTCACTGCCATGGCTCCATTCTATGGAATTCTGGGACTGGTAGTTTAAGAAGTATTTAGTATTTCAGCTACAGGGCTCCAGTGCCTAAACTACAAATCCCAGGATTCCATAGGAAAAGAGGATTTAGAGTATTGGCACAGTAATAATGGAATGGAATGGAATCTCCAGAGAAGTTGGCCCAATGCTTATCTTTTACAGTATAGTCTTTTTTGCTATCAGGTGAGGATCCTAAGTATTTTCACAGACATATTAGATCGGTGCATTTTAATCCACTGAGTATGTAGTAATGCTGTGTTTTTAATGATACTGTTCTACATGCCGCTGCTCAATTTTAGGTTCTTTAAAAAAAACACTACTATTTTTGTGCTTGTTGTTTCTAAGCTGTCCAGAAAGCCCTGTTGTTGAATGGCATATAAATGTTGCAGGTAAATAAATAAAATGCTAGATTTCCTTCTAAAGTTGAATTTAAATAGATAGATGTGACAATCTTGCTTTAGAATCTAAAGCAGGATGTAGTATGTAGTATGTACGCTGCATCTATACTGCAAAAATAATGCAGTTTGACACCACTTTAACATCTATCCTAGGATTTGTAGTTTGTTGTGGCACCAGAGCCCTCTGTGAGATAAGGCTAAATATTGCACAAAACTAAAATCCCAGAATTTCATAGCACTGAGCCATGGCAGTTAAAGTGGTATCAAACTGCTTTATTTCTGCAGTGCAGATGCAGCCTTAGCCAGATTGCAGAGCAAAGCTGCACTACTGTACAGACTTTCAAAAGAGTAAGTCCTACTGAAGCCAGTAGGGCTTACTTCCAAGTGAACATGCCAAAGATCAGGCTGCAAGTATGTGCAAAGTATTTCAGTGGAGAGAGGAAACTACAATGTCATTGATGATGTGTAGGAGGGCTGTTGTTGGGAGGGACGCTGGTGGTGGAACAGGAAGGATTCACACAATGCGTGTGGTAGGGAGGTACAATAACATCCCAAATCCACAAAACAGTGATATCTTTTTGAGACCAACCAAAATGCACAAAATGTATGTTGCAAGCTCTGAAGCTCCATTGCCTCCTTCATCAAGCAAAGATGTTAAAAATCATACAGGAGGAAAAATATATGACCATATTACTGACAAGCCTGCATTTTGTCAAGAAGTGGCTGGTCTTAGTTCAGGTGGTGGGAAAGGACATTCATGTAGGCTGACCCTTCCACCTTCTGGCCATGTGGGTACTCCAGGAAAACTGTTTTAAGTTCCAATAGCAGGACAAAAAAAGATGCTCCTCTTGAGATCCAAGTTGCCTCCATCCTTTTATGAAGCTATAAGCTCCTTTATTAGGCACTGAATATGCATTAGGAAAAATTTTAGGTACAAATACCAAATGCAGTCCAATTTTTTTTTTAGAAAAATGTTTTAGAAAAATGTTGTTTGTTAAACCTCAAACATGGCTAAAATGCAGTATCTTACATTTGGAAAGCATAGCCAGGGGTAGCCATGTTGCCCATGAGTTGTTATTGTGTGCCTTAAATCATTTTTGACTTATGGAGACTCTAGGCTAGGGCAAACCTATCATGGGGTTTTCTTGGCGAATTTCTTCAGAGGGTGGGTTGCCACTGCCGTCTTCTGAGGCTGAGAGAGTGTGATTTGCCTAAGGTCATTCACTGGGTTTTTATTCTCAAGCAGGGAATTGAACCCAGTCTCCAGAGTTGCCCAAACCACTACACCACACTGGTTCTTGCAAAGTACAATAAACTCCTAAATCCACAAACAGTGATACCTTCATGGGAACCATCAAAATGTGCAAAACACAGGTCATAAGCTTTCAAAGCTCCATCATCAGGCAAAGGTGGTACAAATCACACAAGATAAAAAAGATGACAATGTTAGTCCCAAGCCTGCATTTTGTCAAGATGTGGCTGTTCTCAGTTCAGGTGGTAGTGGAGGGACGTTTTCATGCAGGGAGGCCCCTCATTCTTCTGACCATGTGGATATTCCAGGAAATAAATTAAAAAAATAAGTTCCATTAGCAAAAGAAAAAGAGATGCTCCTCTTGAGAGGTGTTAGACTTTCAATATCGTGCAAAACCCAGGTCTTTCACTGCATCCGATTGATGCAGTGACCAGGGATTGCATCTCTCCTCTGAATGCCTGCTTGGAGTCGGTAATGGGCTGGATGAGGTGAAACAGACTCAGTTTGAATCCAGAGAAAACAGAAGTGCCCGTGATAGGTTCCCCGGGCCCAGGGATGGAAATTTGTCCACCTGTCCTGAATGGGGTCACGTTTCCCCTGAAGGACTCTGTTCGCAGTTTGGGGGTGCTTCTGGATTCATCGCTCGACCTTACATCTCAGGTGGATGCGACAGTCAGGAGCACCTGTTATCAGCTTTGGCTGATACGCCAGCTGCGACCCTACCTGGGCCGGGGGGACCTTGGAACGGTGGTACACGCTCTGGTAACCTCTCAGTTGGATTTCTTTAATGCGCTCTACATGGGGCAACCCTTGTACCATACCCGGAAGCTTCAATTAGTACAGAATATGGCAGCTAGGTTGGTCACTGGATGCTCCAGGACCATATAACACCTATCCTGCAAGATCTACATTGGCTGCCTATTCGCTTCCGGGCGCAATACAAGGTGTTGGTTATAACCTATAAAGCCCTAAATGGCTTGGGCCCGGGGTACTTGGAGGGCTGCCTCTCCCCATATAATCCGCCCCGCACTCTCAGATCGGCCGGGAAGCATTTGTTAAGGGTTCCTAAGTCAAAATACACCTTGACTGCACAAAGGGCGTTTTCCATCTTGGCCCTGCAGCTCTGGAACTCTCTTCCCGACGAGCTCCAATCCGTCACCTCTCTTGATCTCTGTAGGAAGGAATTAAAGACCTTTCTCTTCCAACAAGCTTTCCCCCATGTGTCCTGACTTCATGCTGTTCTCCCCTGTTGTACAATGGTTTTATTCAGCTAGTCTGTTTTTTCTGGTTTTTTATGCTGTTGTATTTTATAGTGTTTTAAACGTAATGAGCTGTTTTTATGATGTTTATATTGTATGTTTTATATTCTGTTTTTGTATTTCTTTTGCCTTGTTGTAACCCGCTTTGATATACCCTGGAAAAGCGGGCTATAAATAAAAATTATTATTATTATTATTATTATTATTATTATCCTCTGTTTACCAGGAGATCGCCCCTAAAATGGTACTGCATTGTGTACATCACGATTTGCTTGAGCACATCTGTCTCAGTCTGATTTCCACACACCAGTCATCAAAGCCCGTATAAATGTTTTTACTTCCTTTTTTCAAAATCACTTTAATGTGCTTTTTTAATATTTTGACAACGTTTTCTAAATGTGTATCCTATCACTGAACACTTTTTTTAAAAATCAACCTGACATGACATTGCTTAATATTATCTCAGGATATATTTTGGGGGGTTCCTTTTTTTTTTTTAAGTTTACTGTCTTTTAAATATAGATAAGTGTTTGCTGTAATTGAAATTCCTTCATAGTCCCTTTCAGAATTGTCAGAATCCTAAAAGCTGTTGATGGCTGAAGTCTAGAAGTTGTCATGGCAACTGTCTTGCTTGCTGGGAAGACAGCTGTCTTATGAGATCCTGACTGGACATATTTGGCACCTGAGGAGTTTGTTGGTCTTTTTTCTTAATTTCTTTGTTTTTTTCAAGAAAAAGGATGCACACTCCTACGTCTAACATGTTATTGTTAAGCTTCTAATATAAGTCAGCGGCAACAAGACATGAGTCAGAAGAGGAAACATAGGCCTACTTATGAAGCTTTTCACGGAGGAAGATGAGAGGCCCACGAAGAATATGTTAATACCCGCTGATCCGATTTCCTTGTTGACCTTTTTATGTGAATAGCTTCAGAATGGCATTAACATCAATCACTTCCGTGGTGACAGAATATGAGCTGGGTGACAGCATCCTGATTCACTTGTGAGCTAACAAGATATGTCTGAGAATAACTCACAAATGAACAGGCATGGCTCCTGAGTCTCCGCACTTGCGGCTTGGCAGGGCCTCCTTGTTTCATTGGCACTAAACAGCAGGTATATTTAAACCAAGGACCTGTCTGTCACCTGCTGGCCTTGAAAAGTTCAGAGCATCTATGTGACCTGGGCTGCATCTGCACTGCAGAAATAGTCCAGTCTGAGACTCCTTTAACTGCCCTGGCTTAATGCTATGGAATCCTGGGATGTGTAGTTTGTTGTGGCACCAGAGCTCACTGACAGAGAGGGCTAAATAGCTCACAAAACTACAAATCCTGGAATAACATCACATTGAGCCTTAGCAGTTAAAGTGGTGTCAAACTGCATTATTTCTGCAGTGTATGGAAGAGCTACAAGAATTCATCCTAGACAAGGAGAAAATCTAAAAAAGTTCCCATACCTTAGATCAAATATAGAGGAGAATGGAGACTGCAGTCAAGAAATCAGAAGGAGACTAGGAATGGGAAGTGCAGCTATGAAAGAACTAGACAAGATCCTAAAGTGCAAAAATTTAACTCTTAACACTAAAGTGAGGATTGTTCAAGCCACTGTATTTCTCATCACCATGCACGGATGAGAAAGCTGGATAGTAAAGAAAGCTGACAGGAAGAAAATTAACTCATTTGAGATATGGTGCTGGAAGAATGTGCTGAAGATACCGTGGATGCCCAAGATGATAAACACGTGGGTCCTTGAATAGATCAAGCCAGAATTCTCCCTGGAAGTCACTAAACTGAGACTGTCATACATTGGCCACATCATGAGAAGGCATGATTCATTAGAAAAGACAATGATACTGGGAAAGGTAATGGGCAGTGGAAAGAGAGGACGACCCACATACCAGATGGTTAGACTCAATCATGGAGGCCATGGGCCTGAGCCTGCAGAACCTGAGCAGGGAATCTTGGAGGTGTTTTATCCACAGGGTTGCCATGAATCGAAGTTGACTTGAGGGCAGCTAACAAAGATGCAGTCCTACTTTACTTTCTCACTGCCTGTGACTTGTATTGCCTTCACTACAGCCTTCAAAGTTGCTCCTGGGTTATACCTATTAGAAATACAGATGAAAGAGTGATATTGCTTCTCAGTGCAAAAAGACTCCTTCTACCCAGAAAACTAAATGCCAGAGAGAAGGATTGAAGGTTTTGAATGATGCCCTCCGACACACACACATACACACACATAGACTGGGAGGAGATTTCCATTAAAGGATCCTATGTCTGAGCTGTATCACAGCAGTGCTACAGTCCAGGCTCAAATTCACTATCTCACTGAGATTTGCCCTATGTTGCTCAATCCAGTTTAAATCATTACTGGCTTATGTCTCTAACATCTGTTGGCTTGTTGCCTGTCATATCTATGATATTTAGGGTTCACTGACATCATAAAGCTGTACTTTTGTGTAGAACCAGAATAGAATTGTTAACCAGGACCTTTTACAAGCTGAATCCATCACCTTTTTATTCTTGAGGTCAGTCTCTAAGCCATTTCCAGCTGGCAAGTCTTTTGAACTCTGCTAGACAGAATCTTCCATAGATGTGAATTGTACAGTAAAATCAGTCACTAGATTCATTGCAGTGGCTTGTTTTATCATGAGTGTCTTGTGAAACAGAAGAAGTGAAAGTGAATACATATGAGAAGGTATAAAACAGGGGTAGGCAAGCTTTTTGAGCTGGGGGCCGAGTTGCTGTCCCTCAGACAACTGGGGGGCCGAAGCCAAAAATTAAATAATTAAATAATTTTTTTAAAAAAATTAAATAAATAAATAAACCGGGACAAATGTAGGACAATATTTTCAAATGGAGGACACTTTTGCTGATTTTTTTAAAAATGATAATATAAATGCATGTTTCGGAGGCTTCTATAAACAATTGCCTCCCTTGCCCGCTGCTTGCCCCCCTTGCCTGCCGCTTGCCCCCCCTTGCCCACCTCCTCCTGATAGGCCAAAGGCCCCATGCCCTCACACGAGAGGCCAAAGGCTCCGGCGGCAATTGGCGGCAGGACCGGGTGGGGGCCGGTCCCAAGGCCTTGCTGGGCTGCATCCGGCCCGCGGGCCGCAGGTTGCCTACCCCTGGTATAAAACCTCTACCTTATGAGAAGGTATAAAACCTGGCACCTTCCCTTTCCAGAAATAACATTACAAATTCCATTGTCCACATTCTGGTGATAGTGAAAGTTTGTACCCTTTGGGGTTGGTTGGTTGGTCTAATTAAGATATTAGCCTAATTTAGAGTTTGAATGCAGACAGGGCCATTCTAATAATTCATCCTAGAAATTGGCTCCAGCTAAAGCAGGCAAGGTAAATGAGAGAGTTCTTGGCCTGGCAGGAATTCAGTTATGGATGGAATAAATTTCCATTTGCCTGTACACACATTGGACAGCTCTGCTTATGTTTGCCTCCACACAAAACCTGAACACATGGGAAGGATGGACCACATTCCTGCACAATATCCCCACCTCCTCTGCACCCTAGCTGTAGGCAAAAGGTAGAGGTTTTCCCTTGACAAGATAGTCTAGGTGTAGAATCATAGGCGCTTTACAGACTGCCCAAAAAGGGCGGTTTGCCGGCGTCGCTGGTTGCTACGGCTGGGAACCACAGCGGACAAACCGCACGATTCCCGGACGCAACGAAAAAGAAGCTGCAAAATGCAGCTTCTTTTTGCACCGGGGAAATGGCGCCACAAGTGGCCAATGGTGCACTCATGACGTCACTTCTGCTGTGCAATGTGCGGACGCTAGGCATCCGCGATGTCAAGATGGCGGCTCCTGTGTAGAACGGGCACCGTCATTTTGTACGTGCCAAGTGCATACTAGGGTTAGGGGCATCCGGAAAGGATGCCCTTTTCTAACCCTAGTACGTGCCAAGCATGTACTTTTTGCCCGTCCGTAACAGGCCATAGAATCATAGAATAATAGAGTTGGAAGAGACCGCAAGGGCCATCCAGTCCAACCCCCTGTCATGCAGGAAATCCAAATCAAAGCATCCCTGACAGATGGCCATCCAGCCTCTGTTTAAAGACCTCCAAGGAGGGAGATTCCACTACACTCCGAGGGAGTGTGTTCCACTGTTGGACAGCCCTTACTGTCAGGAAGTTCCTCCTAATGTTCAGGTTGAATCTCTTTTCCTGTAGCTTGCATCCATTGTTCTGGGTCCTAGTCTCTGGAGCAGCAGAAAACAAGCTTGCTCCCTCCTCAATATGACATCCCTTCAAATATTTAAACAGGGCTATCATATCGCTTCTTAACCTTCTCTTCTCCAGGCTAAACATCCCCAGCTCCCTAAGTCGTTCCTCGTAGGGGATGGCTTCCAGGCCCTTCACCATTTCAGTTGCTCTCCTTTGGACATGCTCCAGTTTCTCCACATCCTTTTTAAATTGTGGTGCCCAGAACTGGACACAGTATTCCAGGTGGGGCCTGACCAGAGCAGAATAGAGTGGCACTCATGTCCAACAGTAGAGGGTGGTACTCATCTCCATTACTAAGCTGAAGAGCCAGCATTGTCAAAGACAACTCTGTGATCACGTGGCCAGCATGACTGCACAGAACACTGTTATCTTCCCACCAAAGTGGTACCTATTTATCTACATGCACTTTTACATGCTTTCAAACTGCCAGGTTGGCAGAAGCTGGGACTAGTGGCAGAAGCTCACTCCATAACACGGCACTTGGGCTTTGAACTGCCGACATGCCGATCTTGCAGTCATCAGAGTCAGCATCTTAACTGCTGAGCCACCACATCTCTAGTTTAATTAAATCCCCAAAACAGATAAATCTGTCACCTTCTTTCTCACTGTTCACCAGACTACCTTCATTACCTTATACAACGAACTGTCTAAATATATGGGCTGAGAATCTACACAGTCAGAAGTAACTACAATGATGGAGCTCTGTCATCATAGTTACTTCTGCCGATGCTCCCTCTTAAAAACCTACTAGAGAGCTATCATAAATCTCAGAGAGCAATGAAGAGCAACATCCTTTAACTTCACAAGCAAAAAGTGTCACTCCTTCTGTGTGTGTGTGTGTCTGTGTGTGTGTCTGTGTGTGCGCACGTGTGTGTGTGTGTGTGTGTGTGTGTGTGCATGCAACAAATACCTTACACTGTGTCTAGGCCTCGCAGCTGATAAAAGGTCCTCCCTCTATCCCAATTGCCAGTGCTATAACCTCAGAAGGTGAGAACAGCCAGCATCTGCTGGACTTAGCCACCTCCGTGCTGCCATTTTCTTTTCCTTGTGTTTCCTGTGTTATTTAGATTGTAAGCCTGAGGGCAAAAAACTGTCAGATCAGTGAGCCTTTTGGCTGAAGGGTGGGGTATAAATACTGCAAAGAAATAAATATACACTTTCAGCTATTGAAGAGGTCTGGATATACTTTTACTACTCTTTGATTTGAGGCAGTAGAATAGACCATAAATTATATCTATTAAATATGCAATGAAAAGAACAGGGTTTTTTTACACACATTGCTGCAGAAAACTCAGCAGAGAGAAGGATTCTACTATCTATGGAAGAGTGCTTGAGTTTTATTTTATTAGCTGTGGCTGCAGGCAGTCTTGGGCTAGAATAGGGTGTTACAGTCCTGGTACCCTTCTAATTAATAAGCTCTATTGCCACTGTATTTTCTTGGGGAAACTAATTTAGATATGTCAAGTCTGCAATTATGTTGAGAATGATGTGCCTTGATACTTATTCATCTTCCCTCCTCATTGCTGAGAAAATAATACTGTCAGCTTTGAACACCCTTTGAAGTCTGCTTTAGATTTTTATTGAAAATTTGAAACAAAGTAGCCAAAAGCTCCCACCGCCACCACCACCACCACCACCACCACCATCACACACACACACACACACACACACACACACACACACACACACACATCTTTCTCTCAGCATATTAAGGTAATGAACACTCAACCCTGGCTTGTTTTCAGACGCAACTGCCCCCACTTGTTATCATATAGTACTCTTTGTTCTATGGATTTTGGACCAATACTACCATTTGGCACATCGAGGCTGTGTCAGGTAGCTAGAAGACAGGAGGTATGGTGCTGAAGAACACAGCTGAGCATGTGCCCAGTGTGCCATATACTGCACACTGCCTCTCATTCAATGCTCAGTCACAATTGAGGAAACTGCTAGGGTTGAAGCAAGATTCAGCTGCCAGTCTGGTCAGCTCCCATTTATGGAACACAGGCCTGCCTAACATGGACTCTAAATTACAAGGTGGTTTGTTGTTGTGTGCCTCCAAGTCATTTTTGCCATATGGCAACCCTAAGGCAAACCCATCATAGAGTTTTCTTGGAACGTTTCTTCACAGCAGGTTTGCCACTACCATCTTCTGAGGCTGAGAGAGTATGACTTGCCCAAGGTCACCCACTGAGTTTTTATCCTCAAACGAAGAATCAGACCCTGATTTTCATATTCCAACACTATGCTGGCTAGGTGGTACCAGACATTAAAATGCCCCCATGCATCATGCACACCCAGTGGTTGTGAAACATGCCATTCCATCTACAACTTTCCACTGATATAGTTAGGATGGATCCCATGCTCTTCTTGTAAAAAGCACCATATTGCCTTTCTATCAGACATATCAAATAGTCAAAAAAATATCCCTCATAGACTATCACCCCATGCAAGTTTGTCTTTCTCTTGCTAGTCTTGTCCTAAATAAAATCCCTCTCCCCCTCCACTTCTTTTAAAGAAATTACAGAGTAGAAGGCATGTTACACTTCCTAATTTCAGGAAAAACAGTAATGGAAGACTGAGCAAATATCATTCAAAATTTCTAGACAGGAACTTTAATTGGATTTCAATGCAAAATGCTGATAGTTAAATAAAAAAGCTTTCAAAGAGTCCAAAACATAATGTCCCAAACAACAAGAAAACAGATTTGTTTTTTTTCCAAAAGCCCCCTGCACTGGCTTGAATTCCTGAAGAAGACTACAAAGAATCAGTTTTTAAACATATGCAGTTCTTTGAAGTGTGATTGTCACCTGCAGAATATCAAAACAAGGTGGCTTTAACACCCACACATAGAGCTTTTGAGAAGTTGTCCAGTGAAAAACTATTGGTTCAAAATTAAATTTTAACATGCTTATAGCTGCCAACAAAAAATTCAACGCTTTGTTTTTTTCCTTTTCTCTCTTGGAAAATGAAGATTTTCCAGAAAATGACAAGCTACTGACTGGAATCCAAACAACTCTCAACAGAACTTTGGCTGTGTTGATTCATTACTTGAAGTCAAGAGGACTGGAATTTTTGAAGTAGTATTACATCCAAAACAATGATAAATACAGTCATGTTGAAGTGATAATTCACAGATTTCAATCTTGCCTTGTCTACACTAGGGTTTGCTAGAGATTAGAAACCACAAAGAAAAAATTCTAGCAATACGTTAGATGGAAGAGCTGTCCATGAGGGACTTTATTCCCATTTACAGCCCAAAGATTGCTTGGGCCTCTAACTCTGACTGTTGTAAATAACATCAGTGCCATCATTTAGCAGTCTCTGGAAAGCTTGTGAATGGAAAACAATAACCAGACATCAATGTCAGAAGCAGCAGTTTCAATTACTTTCTTCTATGAACAATCTTCCATCAGTTAAGCAAAATTACAAAAAAAAAAAAAAATCTATAGAAGAGTTGTTCCAGTAAGGGGCTGAACATTTTTAATTCACCTGTATTTTCAACTACATGGCACAGGAGACATTTGTATTCAGTTTGCACTTCAGTGATAGGTTTGTGTGTGGGTGGATGGATGGATGGATGGATGAATAGGTAGGTAATCTGTGGGTAGGTTTTGGTGAAACAGTTGTAAAATGCACAGCCTGGTATACATGAATGTGCTGACTAACATGTAGGAGGAAAAATTAAAACAAATTTTAATATATCTTGAAAGGTTTATGCAGTCCAAACTATGCAAACATATTCAGAAGTTTAATTGATTTCTGTGCATGATTGTAGTCTCACAGAGCAATTATATGCCATCTTAGTTGTTACCCTTCTGTATCCAGTCACAGTTACTCTTTTGTCACTGTGATAGGATTGCAGCCTTAGTTTATATTCAAACTTTTTTTGCAATTTAAATGTGCTTATTATGTATATTCAAATATTTTAAAGCTTATATCATGGTATACTAGTGTATTTTAGCCTCATTATGGGAAAGCATGATTCATTAGAAAAGACAATAACGCTGGGAAAGATAGAGTGCAGTAGAAAGAGAGGAAGACCACACACCCAATGGCTAGACTCAATCAAGGAGGTCACAGGCCTGAACCTGTAGGACCTGAGCAGAGAGATAGAAGACAGGAGTCTTGGAGATGTCTCATTCACAAGGGTTGCTATGCGTCAAAGCCAACTTGAAGGCAGTTAACAAAGGTATCACTGTTGAATGAATTTTGGATGTTATTGTACTTTGCTACATAGCCGACATAACCACCCTTGGATATATAACATTATATAATAGACTAGAAAGCTGGGCCAAAGCTAACAAAATGAAATTCAACACGGAGAAATGTAAGGTATTGCACTTAGGGCGGAAAAATAAAATGCACAGATATAGGATGGGTGACACCTGGCTGAATTAAACTACGTGTGAAAAGGATCTAGGAGTCCAAGTAGACCACAAGTTGAACATGAGTGAACAGTGTGATGTGGCAGCTAAAAAGGCCAATGCAATTTTAGGCTGCATCAATAAAAGTATAGTGTCTAGATCAAGAGAAGTAATAGTGCCACTGTATTCTGCTTTGGTCAGGCCCCACCTAGAATATTGTGTCCAGTTCTGGGCGCCACAATTCAGAAAGGACATTGAGAAACTGGAGCGTGTCCAAAGGAGGGCGACAAAAATGGTGAAAGGTCTGGAAACCATGCCCTATGAGGAATGACTTAGGGAGCTGGGGATGTTTAGCCTGGAGAAAAGAAGGTTAAGAGGTGATATGATAGCCCTGTTCAAATATTTGAAAGGATGTCATGTTGAAGAGGGAGCAAGCTTGTTTTCTGCTGCTCCAGAGAACAGGACCCAAAACAATGGATGCAAGCTACAGGAAAAGAGATTCAACCTGAACATTAGGAGGAACTTCCTGACAGTAAGGGCTGTTCGACAGTGGAATGCACTTCCTCGGAAGGTGATAGAGTCTCCTTCCTTGGAGGTCTTTAAACAGAGGCTGGATGGCCATCTGTCAGGGATGCTTTGATTTGGATTTCCTGCATGGCAGGGGGTTGGACTGGATGGCCCTAGTGGTCTCTTCCAACTCTATGATTCTATGATTCTATGATTCTATGATAACAGTATATATATATAACAATAAATGTGGCATATCATTCTTTGACTCACTGCTTAGTACAGTGCTCCCTCGGGTTACGAAATTAATTCGTTCCGCGGCTAATTTCGTAACCCGAAAAACCTTCGTAAGCCGAATTGCCATAGGCGCTAATGGGAAAAAAAGCCACGGCTCTGCCGCGGCTCCATTTAAAACAGCGCCGGCGTTTTTTCGTAACCCGAAAAAACGTTCGTAACCCGAAACAATAAATCCCTATGGGATTTATTCGTATCCTGAAAAATTCGTAAGCTGGGTAATTCGTATCCCGAGGTACCACTGTATTGCTGACAGTTGCCATCTTTTAGCAACTAAGGATCAAGCAGACATTCAGCAGGTAAAGTTTCTACCAGCCTGCATATGCAGGGACAGAGCTGAATATATCTCCCTGACATGTTTCTTAAAGATGCAGGAGCCCTGACATCTTACTCTCCAACCATTCCAATCTGGCAAAGGCAAACCTGATTAATCCTTTGCCATCCCATTTTCTCAGTTGCTTTTAAAATGCCCCCACCATCACCAACACCATCATCTTTATATTCCCCCTTTTCCCCAAGACTGAGACTCAAATTAGGCAGTGATGTATTCAAGTCTTTTATTCCAAGTCTCAAGTCTCTGCTTTCCAAGGTCAAATCAAGTCTCAAGTCTTTGCAAGATACATTCAAGTCAAGTCTCCAATTGAGTATCAAGTCTGGGAGCCAACATTTAGCAGGAAAAGAAAAGGAAGTAGGGTGTGTTTCTTGGAGAGAAACAGCAAATGCATTGGGCAATGGACATTAGGAGGAGTTTGAGATCTGCTTGACAGTATGTCCCCGCTGCACATCACAGGAGCCTTTTAAAGCTTTTGAAAAGCTTAAGAAGAATTCTTCCACCTCCAGCCTATTGCCTAATGCATTTACTGTTCCCCTCCAAGAAATATGACCTGTGCTGTGGGGGCAGAACTTGCCTACTGCTCAAAGTGAATGATAACAGCAAGTTGGTCACTAAAAATATACAAGTTCTGAGTTGAGTCAAGTCAGTGTATCTTTTATTGCCAAGTTGAGTCCAAGTTGATTCATTGGAGTGACTGAGTCTGACTTGAGTCCGAGTCAATCAACTTGAGTCTACATCACTAAATTAGGTGGGTCTTCACAGAATCACAAAGTTGTCTCTTCCTCTTTTCCTTTTGCCACAGTTTTCTTCTGTGGAAAGGACAGATCATATACCCTGGCAAGAAGTCTGAACTGGTTGTTTAGAGAAGGTTTTAGAAATTAGGCTGAGGGCTTCATGAAATAATACCACCACATATGGACAGGATTAACAGAGTGAAAACTTTTCTTGTGACCTGGTTGTGTGACAAGCAACACCGGCTGAAATTCCCTCTTCTATACAATTGTTAAAGATACTGGTTTTCAATCACGCCGCCCTACATATAGACCACACCCATTTGTATGCACTATCTTTATGTTTTCTGCATTTCATTGTTTTTCCTTCTCCAGCATCAAACTTCCAGACAGCACAGTGAGAGGGACAGAAGTAAGATTTAAACGTTTCTAGAAATAAAAACCTAAAATGAGAACAGAAAGTGGAAAACGCTGTATTCCCTGGAAGTTACTGTACCAGTTGAATCTGATTGCTATATCTTTCTTAATATGGTACAAATACAATATGCCAAATTAATAGAACCTGCTCAGGTAACTATATAAAATCTTAACTTCCTCTAGATGAATTTACTGCTGCCATTAAAAATCATGCACTTACCCCATGTGTTAATGGGGCACTATAGTCATTAATACTGGCATTAAAATGGACTCGTTTTTTGACAAGTGCAGCTATAATGTTGTAAAACAGATGCCATGAAATTTAAAGTAGAAGCAATGTGAGGAAATAAACATTTAGTTTTTATATTTCCTGAATAACTTTTAAATAGAAAAATTACGTGACTTTCATTAACTTTGTTTGCTTTTAATGCATGTTTCTCATAGATTGTTGAAATGCTGGTTGAGTAAACTTATTCAGTGTCAAGAATTTTCTTTTATAGTTCCAATATTCTGTCATCTTTCCCACTGCTGTTCGCCCTCAGCTAAGTCATGAATTTAGTTATTTCAAAAAGAATCAGTTACAGGTAACTTTATTGACAGATATTACATCAAAGCCGCATGAAAAAGCATCAAAATTAGGCATTTATCAAGTGAAAAGTTGTTCAGTCTATCTATTTTTCTACCATCCAACCCACCAGTCTAGCACCCATCTGTCTTCCCTGCTAGTTAGAAAAAAGCAACTAATAAATGAATAAAGAGTTTATGTATCTGTTAAATGCAGGCTGCAACCACTCATGTCAGTTTTTATTTACTTTTAGGTAACTTGGGAATTCTTTAAACATTAGAAAATGATTGGACAGCCCAGCTCTCACCAATTTCCAATCATCTACAATGTTTGTATTTAAGCCAATTTCCTTCTCATCCAAAGTGAACTAAATCCAACTATTTATATAGGTTGCTGATCAGGTTCTTAAATTAACAATCAGGACCTAACAGTTAAGTGTTGCAACTGACCTGAAAGAAATCTGAAGAAATCTACCAAACTTCACTTTAGGATCAGTAGCCATAAGTCAGAAACAACGTGAAGGCATAGATTTTTGTGGGTTTTTCGGGCTATGTGGCCATGTTCTAGAAGAGTTTATTCCTGACATATCGCCAGCATCTGTGGCTGGCATCTTCAGAGAAAACCAACATCACACACACACTGGCCTTTAATCTAAAACAGTAAGGTCTTATGAGTGTAGTTTTAGCCCATTTGTTGTTGTGAGCCTTCTGATTTAAAGAAGTTTTCAGGAGCTGAGAACTCTCCAACCACTGTGCCATGCTGGCTTTGATCTCCTTTACATGATGTTAAATTGCCTGGAGAAAGAGAATGCCAGAGGGGGAGAAATTAACTTTGGTTGAAACTTAACATGATAATCATCCAAAGTTTTGAAAAGGAAACATCAGCAAAGATGTGCAGTGGTTCCAAAACTACTCTCTCTTCCAATAGCCTACCACATTGTGTTCCCTCATCACTTTTTAACACTTCTAGTTTTGAACCTTTTCAGCACTGAATTACAGAGCATTATGGAAGAGCAGGCAATCCTTCAGCTGCCACTTTTCAATACACAGCTCCCCTCTCTACTCTTCTTGCGGGCCAAAACATCTAGTAATTCCCTTCAGTGTTCATGTAGCTACTTAAATTTCATTGGGAAAATGGGGGAGAAAGAGAGATGCCCCCTGGAATAAGGTTACTTTGAAATATTTAAGTCAAAATAAACGGCACTCAAGGCGTTTGCTTATTATTAATGACCAGCTGAGAGAAGTTGATACTCTGAGGTACCCCCATGAAGTCATTAATTCTCTAGCAGGTCCCTGAGGAGCAGCCTGATCATGTCAGTCTCATCTAATGGATTGTCTTGCAGGAGAAAAATCTGAAAGTGATTTTTCCACCTCTTTGTTTTTCATTAGGTGTGCATTGCTTCCAATGATTTACTGTGTCAAGTGAAGACAAATTAACCCAGAGTCCACTGACCAGTTAGGAGGCCAGCTGAATTTCTAAACATTCAGTTTTAATTCATAGTAATGCAATGATTCAGTTCTAAAAAATTAGTTTTAGCAAACCCCACACACCTCCTACTGGAATATGGGGATCATATTTTCATATCTAGTGTCAGGCATGATTTAAGAGGTCATGATGAACTTTGTAATACTAGGAAGTTTCAAATGGGAAAGGCACACTGACCCAAAGACATGGGGAAGACCTAGATAGTACTAAATAAATTCTAAATGGGTTTGCTGATTACTCCATCCTCTCCCAGGCTTTCTGTATATGCTGTCACAGTAGGGACTGAATGAATCCATTGCAGAGAAATGAAAGACCATATTTCCACCTCCCCCCAGAGTGTGTCCCTATTCACCTTTCTTATCCAACCATCCAAGGATTGTCTCAGATCCTACAAAGTTAAAATAATAGTCATTCTGGAATTCTATTATCCTTTCTATGGGAAGATCATCAGGTCTTTGTTACACTGCAAGATAACAAGTACCCCTCAAGGTACAAAACCAGATATAAATATAAGCCCCAGACATGGCCACCTTGTGCACAATTGCACATGATTGCTTGTAGTTTTCCCACCGATCCTGTGTGCACAGAAGGTCCCCCTCACTGTGTTGCCCTTAGATGCTGTTTGAGCCATTCTTTGCTTTCTATGAAAGCTGTCTTCAGGACTGGTAATTATCACCTCCTCTAACTCCTGATTCCTTGCTATGCACACTTTTTCTTTTCTGTTAACCTTGTGGTTCATAAGGTTTGTGGGTTTATGTACACCATTACACAAACTCTTTTATTAATTAAAACTGGAGTCTCTCAGCAATTACTACTGGTATACACAGGTGGAAAGATCCCCAAAGTTGCCCAACCTCTCACAGGCCTCCTTTTGAGCTAATAATTGCCCCCAAAACACCAAGGAGATACTGTAATTGTTGGTGAGGAGCATATGTACCCCCCCACCTTTTGGGGTATCAGTAGGTGCCTGGGAATGATTACAGCTCCCCAGTGTCATGTTGGCCACGGTGGTTCTTGGATTTCAGTAGTCCAAAAAATTAATTCCTAAGCTGTCCCTCTACCTTATGGTCCACTAGAAGACCGACCCTGACTTCAAGCCCCAACTACCATCTTTTTGGTACTGGCTGAAACTAATTGAAGCCATGGTATAGTTACTTGGAGACAGGAATCTAGTTGGGAGAGGGGGCAAGATGAGGCCGTTGCTCCCCAATAAGAATTCTCCCCCCCAAATGAATTTTTTCTTCAGTCCCCAAGTATCTAATATTTGAGTAGCTTAAAATTCCAACCTATTTGCGGGATCACCTACTTCCGTACAATCCACCCATCATACTCAAGTCCTCTGAGAAGAATCTACTGCAGCCAATAAAGACAAGACTGGCTGCAGTTACCCAGAGGGCCTTCTCGTCTGCTGCTCCAAAACTATGGAATGACTTGTCGGAAGAGATCCGGAACATCGATAATCTTGGTGGCTTTAAAAGGCTGTCAAGACAGATCTCTTCCAACAAGCATTCCCTGACTAACTCCCCTGATTAACTTACTAGGCCCCTATTAATACAGATCCATTTGTATAATGTCCCAAGACTCTTACTGTTATTTTATCATTGGATATGATTTATCATTTGATTATTAATTGGCAACAATTGCGTGTTGGAGGGAAGGATAATGGGTTTATTTAGTATTTTATCATATTTTGTATTGTATTGTATTCTTATTGGAAGCCGCCTCGATCCAACCGGAGAGGTGAGATATAAATAAATTTATTATTATTATTATTATTATTATTATTATTATTATTATTATTATTAAATTGAGACTTTAGAAATACAGTTTAAGCCTCTAAAGAGAAGGAGCAGGCAAAGGTACCAAAGCAGTGTGGATACAACAAAGATGAGTTTAGATGTGAATTATTTTCAATGTCTTGCTTTCTGCAATGCTAGAAATTTGGAGACTGAAGGAAAATTTCCTTTGGGGACAATGACCTCCCACCTCCCCCACTATCTCCTCTGCTTGGTTCAACCCACTTCTTTGGCATTTTTACTAATTAGGTTACCTGCCCTAGAGCTGAAGACAGGTGCTGGGGATTTATTGCTGTGCCACTGTCAGGCTCCTGCTTGTAGGCCCCTCTTCCAACAAGAGACTGTTCTTTAAAAGTAACAGCTTTATTGAAAAAAGTGATATATACAACAGAAGTGACTTTTTTGTCAGGAATGAAGATGTATAGTAACCTATAGTTTATATAGTCCCACAAAGCAAACCCACCCCATAAAGCACAAAAGCAAATTAATTGGATGACTCTTTTCCGCGCAGTGAGAAACCTCCTCCCCAATGATGTAATGTCCTCCAGTCCGGGATCTTTGGCAAGCTCTCAAAACAATTAAGTTCCCACACGGCATTATCTCCTCACTGCACCTGTGACCTTGAAGCATAAACATTTCCCAAAACTAGACTAAATAATAATGAACTTTAACAGCCCATGAGTATAATCAAGCATAGTTATATATCCCATCATCCCACAACCCAACATATGTAGCAGCAACTAAAATATAATAGCAGCATATTAAGGTATAATGAACATACTAACATAACATCATATAAGCAATGCAATAGGCCCTTCATGTTTCAGTTCCCCTCCCATCACAGAGACCTGTCTCTGGCTGGCAGGGTAACTCCCTAGCATTCCAATCCTAACAAGCAAGCACAGAGTCTTACCACTTTCTAGTATATTCCATTAACCCATTACACATTAAACCCACTACTGTCTTAACCTAATAATATTTAAACAAAACCCTAAACTTATAACCCTCATGACAGAAACCCCAAATGAATAAATGAATGCAGGGGAATTCTGACAGCCTCAAAAATTAAACAGAGTGGCTGTGGAGACAATAAGGGGCAGTACTTTTAAGACAAAGCATGTAGAGAGTACACCCCTTTTTCTGAAATGTGCTTTCAAAAGATTTCTATGAATGTGTGAACTTGGAAACAAGGTATACCTTTTCCTGTCTCAGGGCTTTAGTGCATGAGCCCAATTCTTGCAGCACTCACGTGACAGAAAAAAATGGAAATATATAGCATTTAGCATCCCAATATTGCACATCTTCAGCATTGCATGACTGGGGCTGCTGTTGCCATTACATTCTCTTTATGAGTCCTCTTTAATCCTGCTTCACTGCCTCATGTCCCACCCAGCATGCTTTTTTGGAATTTGTTATTTTTCCTTTTACTCATACAACTGTTAGAGCAATGTCAGGAAATAAGTTTTTAAAAGAGAAGAAAAGAAATAGAGGGGAGAAAAGGTAATTGGACTACTTGGGAATAGTGATGGGGAAGGGGACCCAGAGAGAGGAGGGAAAACTGACACCATATGACTGACAATCTTGCAACCGCCCTGGCAGTGACATTTTGTATCTGGGCACTTGTCCTATTTACAGCTCATTGATGGGTTTCCCTCATGAATGAAAAAGGACACGCTAGTACTAGTTGGGGGGTTTTCACTGGAATTAGACAGATGTCATTTTAGCCTTTTTTAAAGAACCAAGAGTCACACAAAATCTATGGTTAACATACCAAATGTCCTGATTTGGCATGGGCAGTTGTGATTAATCCTCTGTTATCCCACTTTTTCAGCTTCTTTTAAAATGTCTCAGGGCCCAAACAGACAGGCCAAAATAAAGCTGCTTTGGATCACTTTGGAGGTATGCTGTTAAAATGGTGCATGCATCCTAAGAGGCCAGAAGCCATGCCAAAGCCATGCTCCAGTCCTTAAGGACTGGAGCGCAGCTTCTGGCCTCTTAAGATGCATGTGTCATTTAAACAGCATACCTCCAAAGTGACCAGAAGTAGTTTTATTTTGGCCTGTCTGTTCAGGCCCTCAGTTTCTTGCACCTCCTCCCACTTTCCCCCTTTGACCCCAACATACTTCAACTGGTGCAAACCAAAATGCACAAGTAGTTTGTGCTCAGTTACCGGCGGGGGGGGGGGGGAGGAAATGGGTGAAATCCTGCTCATCCCAGAAGACTCAAGCAAAAGCAAATTGCTACAACCTCTCCTAGTTTGTGTGTTCTTTCTCATGAATAACTTTGGCCATACTGACCACTCTCTGTGAAATGTTGGAAGGTATGAGCTGAGCCAGCATGGTGTATTCATTTGAGCATTGGACTATGACTCTGGAGACCAGGGTTCAATTCCTTGCTTTGCCATGGAAATCCACTGGGTGACCTTGGGCTAATCACACACTCTCAGCCCCCCAAAACCCCTTTAAGTCAGAAATGACTTGAAGGCACACAACAATAAATGGGCTAAAACTCTACTCACAGGATCTTACTGTCTTAGGCGGTATCCAGACTGACGCAAAGAAACTATTTGCCCTATAGCGAAAACATATGAGAAGCCAGGAAATCAGGAAAACAACACAGGAAGAATAATTACAGTACACTCCTCTAGCCTCTGTTTCTAAACCAACATATTCTGCTACCTCTCTCTCTCTCTCTCTCTCTCTCTCTCTGCCTGTCTCTCTCACACATCCACTTCTGCAATAACTGATGTCCCAAAAATGCAGAATAACAAGAATACAAATATTTCCAAATTGTCCATGGCAGCTTGAAACAAACTGCATTCAATCCTCTGCCCAGCTGCTCTTCTCTTAAAATCTGTGATGCCTGAATGACCCCACCCCAGAACTGAACAGTGAAAATGATATCATAGGAGTTTATGAAATGGAACAGGAGGCTCTCAATTTTGAAAGAGAAGATAGCGAGGTCAATTTGAAAATTCACGCAATTAAGGATTACGTATCACACCTTAAATGGCCTCCTCGAAACAAGCCCAGATTCTGTGCAAAGTAAGCCATCACATTGGTGGGTTCTTAATTGCGAATGTGGCACCCTTGCGCATGCCAGTGAGACTCCAGATGACTGGAGCAGCATATTTAGGCAAGTATGAGAGAAGAACCAAGGAACCCCACAATTTACAAAAGAGGTTTGGAGGGGGGCAGGAAAAATGGCTGAAGAACATGGTGCTATTCACATTAAAATGAGCATATATTCACTCTTGTCACATTAAAAGTGAATAATGGTTATCCAATAGCTCCTGGTCCATGCCTTAATTAGCAGGCGCGCCCCCCCCTCAGCAATGCTGAAGGACAAGCAGAAGCAAAATTGAAGTGGAATTGGCAGCATGGCTTCATGGGAACCCCCCCTTCCAGATGGAGGGGAACCGAGACCAAAGGAGACATGCACATGACACCAAACAAACAACACACTGAGTGTGAAGTTGCCTAGGAACAGGGTTTGTGACTTTGCTAGTTCACCAAATTTACTTAACTGTGGATTGATGCGTGATTTGCGTTTGGAGTGCATTCGGACTGCCAGTGATTGCATGTGGTAACCTTTCGTGCAATAACGTGAATACGCATGATTCCATTCAGGATCAACACTGGATTATACTTCCATTGTTCAGTCGTCCATAAACTCACATCAATGAGTTTTGTAATCTGAAAATGATTCCATTAAACAGGACTCATGAAAAATCTGGATTATGGTTGGCACATGAGTTACTCCACTTTAGAAGGGTCTCCACCTAGCTACAAGGAGTGGAAAATGCAATTCTTTTATCAAAGTGAGTTGCTCTATATAATCTAGAGAGCTTCAGTATCCCTGACTAGATATTGAAGGCAACAATGCCTGGAGCCAGCACTGAATATTTAAACCCTTGCTCATTGTCTGACTTCCCAGCTTGGATACTTTAGTTGTTAGATAATACCATTCGTTTATCTTGTTAGACAATACTGTAGCTGTTACTATCAATACAGGCAGGTCCTCCATGCATTTCCACACACGCTGCAACTGAGGATGATTTAGGAAGGAAAGCAAGGCCAGCTATCAGGTGGACATCAGAAAAACGCCTCCTGTCAGCACTGTGAACCACTGCAGAAGCGTGTTGAAAAAGGAATACAGCATTTGTGTGTTCAGATTAATCCCACTCTGCTTACACACAAAACCCACTGAAATACTCTGTTTCCAACAAAGTAGCCCAACCTTTATTGTTACAGCGGCACTAGCTTGGCACACATATGGGTCTAGATTCAGCTATCAATCACCCTATTTGGTGATCAACACACTGCCAAAATAAGATAGCAAATAGCAATAACACTTACTTTTCAATACTACTTTATAGTGCTAAGCACTGAGCAGTTTACAATGTGTTAGCCAATTGTCCCCAACAAGATGGGGACTCATTTTACCAACCTACGAAATAATGGAAGGCTGAGTCAACCTGGAGCCCTTGCAATCATCAACTGCACAATATTTTGACTGCTATGCCAGCATTAAACCCTGCACCACCAGGGCTCCTTTGACTTCTATGGGATTCCACATGGGCCACAGTGCTGTGTGTCACACCAGAGGGTGTGACAAATGGAAAGCTCCTGACCTAGAAATGACCATATCTGTCCTCACCCCAAAGACCCAAAGAGGACCTCTCTCTTCAATACGATGGGCATGTAGACTGTGACACCTTCCTCATTCCAAATTCCATGCCAATCTGCCCCAAAAAATTATGCCAAAAGAATTCAGTACTACACATTGACTACAAATTAATTCCACTGAATACCAGGTTACGGAGAGGGTTGGACAGTGGAACAAGGCTCCAAGCAAAATGGCTGGCACATTGGGAAGCCATTTAAATAAACCAACACCTAAGAAAAGTGAAGCCTAATCTGGGTTACTGTGATGTCCACCTATCAATCAATGGCTTTTAAACTTACAGGCTGATGCCTTCCTATCCACAAAAGGTCATGGGGCTCTCTTTGTTCTGTTGGAGGACACTAGATGGGTGGCTGCTAACCAGCGGTGTAATGGAGTTGGGGCTCACAGGGTCAGAATACAAAGTGTGGGTGGTATCGTATGAGGCCAGGATCCCAGGAGTATCCCGAAACTCCCCCTATTGCGGCCCTCCTTTTGACGTTGGGTGACATTTACAACACGCATACCACTGTGGTACCTGGCATGGCTATGACCACAGTGTGTCACTCATCTCTGGTCAGAACAGGTGCCCAGCATCAATCACGTGCAACCAGAGCAACTAAAAGGGGTTAAAAGTGGTATACCCCAGGTTTGATACTAAAAGCATAGACATCCTCCAAACTGTTTGCCTTGTATCATCCTGACTACCCTGCTGAGGCCATTTTATTGCCTCTTGCAGACGGGCCATCATCTCCCTCCCACCCTCGAGCTTTTCTGTTACTCGGACTGACTGCTCCTCAAGGTAGTAAATACTCCAAAAGTAGTAGGATGCCAGGAGTTGGGAGATGGATTTTACCCAGCATAATTGTTTAACCAAAGTACTTGAGTGGGTGGAGGATGGCTTGGATTTTGATCCAGTAGCTTCAGAAAAGGCTGCTTCAGCAGGAAATGAAAACTGTTTTGAACTGACTGGTTAATGTAGAACAACCCAGCTGCCGCAGTTTCTGGATTTCTCCTCAGAGACAAGGCTGTCACTTTGAGCATCTGCACTTCACCATACACCAGTATCCCCCTGCTGCTGACATGCTTCTGAGTGTACATGCAGCTCCCCAATTAGATTTGTAGCAACTGTCCTGAGGAAAAGAGTAGCTAGACTAATTTGAAATAATCATAAATCTAGTTGAAGAGGAAATAACCTTTTTTGTTTTGCTTTTTAATGTTAGCCAATGTGCATGTATACACTGCAGAATCAGCACAGATGAGAATGCTAAACTGAAAAAGGGATCATTACCAAATTGTTCCAAAGGTCAGCTAAGGCAAAGTACATCAGGCAATATTTCTCATTCTTTTATTAGATGTATACCTATTTTTCTACATTAGAATCCAAAATGCTTACAAAAGTATGAAATATTCAGTAGTGGATCCCAGATTGCAGAGATAGTGTTGAAACATTTGGTTAATATGAGCTGTTATATCATTTTTCTAGTTTCTTGTTTCAAATACAGTTTTCAGAGTAGCTGGGGACAGATGGTTCCCCCCCCCAAAGTAACAATGTATTGTAATGGGCAGTCCCTGTTATGATGATAAGTCTGTGAGATGTCATCATCTTGAATACTCAATTAAGAGCCAATAGCTTTACAAAAAACCTTTTCTTATAGAAAGGAACCATGCTAGAACCATTTTGTTGATATAGAGCAACAACCTTTCTGTTTTGGATACTCCTTGAAGCTTGACTGTGGAACTGTCAGGATGAAGGAACATGCACTCAAAATTAATCACCACATCACAGAAAATCAGCAATCAAAATTATAACACTAAAATAAAATAGTACAAAACTCAGACTAATAAAGCCACATAAATAGTCCAAGGGCCCATACCCATTGGCAAAATAATCTGCGTTCGATTTTGGGCTCTGCCTCGGTATTCCAATTGCTTCCAAAAGGCCCTCATTCCCACTATGAAAAGGGGCCTGTTGGGAAGCGATTTTTCCTTTGGACTAGGGTTGCCATCCCCGAGGACCTCCAAACCGGGACAAATGTAGGACAATGTTTTAAAATTTAGGACCTTTTTTATTAAAAAAGTTCCTGGCCAGGAAATTAAAAAAAAAGGTCCTACATTTTAAATCATTGTCCAATGCCTCACTGGGGCCTGGGAGACAGCGTCTCACAGGCCCCGCGAGGCCTTGGAGGACTCGGCAATTGCGGAGCGCCTGTGAAGGCTTCGCCGGGGCCTTGGGAGACAGTGTCTACCAAGCCCCCGTCGAAGCCTTCCAGGGCTCCACGATCGCCGACCCAGGCTTCCTCCCAGGCCGGGAAGGAGGTGGGGCCGCTCCGCATCACGGCGATCGCCGCGATGGGAGCATCCCGCTCCCCTCCCCCGGCTTAGGAGGAAACCTGGGCCTGGCTCCCAGGCCGGGAAGGAGGCGGAGGTCGGCTCCCATCGTGCGATCGCCGCGATGGGAGCAGTCTCCGTTCCTCCCCGGCTTAGGAGGAAGCCTGGGCCTGGCTCCAGGCCGGAAGGAGGCGGAGGCCGGCTCCCATTGCGGCGACACCACGATGAGAGCATCTCCGCTTCCTCCCCGGCTTAGGGGAAGCCTGGGCCTGGCTCCCAGGCCGGGAAGGGAGGCAGAGGCCGGCTCCATCGCGCGATTGCCGCGATGAGAGCAGTCTCTCGCTTCCTCCCCTGCTTAAGAGGAGCCTGGGCCTGGGCTCCCAGGCCGGGAAGGAGGCAGAGGCTGATCCTCAACGCGGCAATCGCCGCGTTGGGAAGCGGCCTCCTCCTCCGACTCCTCCTTCCGGTCTGGGAGGAAGCCTCGGCCAGCTCCCAAGCTGGGAAGGAGGCGGGGCCCCCTCATCGCAGCGATCGCTGCAGTGGGAACGGCCTCCCCTCCTCTTGGCCTCGGGAGGCCTGAGGACCCCGCGGCCGGGAACTCCGACTGCAGAGCCGCCTCCAAGGCCTCGCTGGGCCTGGGAGGAGCGTCTCCGCAGCTGGAGCTCCAACGCGGAGAGCCCTCCCAGGCCTCACAAGGCCTTGGAGCCCCGCGGGGGCTGAGGTGGCCGCAGTGGGGGCGGGGCCGTCCCGGTTTGGGGTCGGCCAAAACCGGACCAGGACCGGGATAGCACCGCCCAAACCGGGATTGTCCCGCCCCCCGGCGGGATATGGCAACCATATTTGGGACGCATGTCGTTCCAATTGGAGCCCTTCAGCCCATCCCTCCCCCCCAACCCTTCCAAAGCTCCAGACCGGACCTATTCTCTCTGACTTCCTCCCTCTCCCTTTTCCTTTCCTCTTCATTCTCTCTCTCCCTCCCCCTTTGTTTCCTTCTTCCTACCTTTGGTTCCTTTCTTCTTGCCTGCTGAGCTGCACCACTTCCCTGGCTGGTGGGGCCTGCAGCACTCCTGGCTAGCCTCCATTGCTCTCCCGGGGCTAGCATTGCTCCGCTGCTATGCCACCGCTGCTTGCCCCCGTTATTACCCCTGGCAGCGCGAAAGGCCCCATCGACACCAGGGAAGCAGGAAGGCCCGCAGGAGCACTGCAAGCCCCGCCACCCAGCAGAAGGCAAGGATGGAGGGAAAGGGAGAGGGAGAAGGAAGCCCTGCCAGCACTGGGCAAGCGATCAATTCTATGGGGGAAAAAAACAGTGATTCTGATCGTGGACATTCCCACTTATTGGGGACACTTCAGAATCAATTTTTACAAGAAAAACCTCTCCTAAACTACAGTCGGCCCTTCTTATACACGGATTTTTTATACACGGATTCAAGCATACACGGTTTGAAAATGTTCCAAAAAAGTATAAATTTACCTTGATTTCCCATGTTTTATTAGGGACACCATTTTGCTATGTCATTATATTTAATGGGACTTGAGCATACACGGATTTTGTTATACACGGGGGATCTTGGAACCAAACCCCAGCGTATAACAAGGGTCCACTGTACTGTCAGGAAACCGCAGACTATTTGAGTTTGTCCCGGACCTTTCCTTCTCTAATAGATTAAAGGAGGATTGGAACCGCAGTCAAATGGGAATGAGGGTCATATAGCCCGCATCACACTTCACAGCAAACTGTAGTGGGAATGGGCCCCAATACAACTCAACAATTAAAGGGCAGAAAGCAGCAGCATAAAAAGCGCCAGTGAGTACAGAATTGAAATGATGAAGGCCTCTTTGAATTAAAAGGACTGTCATTAGAAGGACAGGTTTTGTTGTGAAGCTATTGGTTTTGATGAATGCCTTGATTTCCGTGTCATTTTGTCTTGGCTAACATTATTTTAATTATACCTGTTATCTAAAACTGTGTTACTAATGAAGTGCAGCAAAAAATGAAAACAAATTCTTGTGCAATATAAAGCAATTGAAATTAAGATATAAGCACACATAGAAGTCTCCTCTTAATAGGATTGCTGTAAATTGAAGCCAACTTCATGGCAAACAGCAACAATAAATAGACACACAGACAAATGTCATGTTTCACCTATGTGCCTTTGCTTCCAAGTGGCTAACTGGGTTTTGAATCTCTTGCTTTCTCTTTCAAAAAGGGCCATGAAATACAGTTTAGAATTATTGAGACTTCTGGGTAGAGACTAATGGTGAGTTGACATCCCTGTTGTGAGCTCTGCAGATAGGGAAAGCTGAAATTGCCAGGAGACAAGCTCTAGCAGGCAAATCTCTCTATGGATAAGGAGAGTGGTGTGAGATTTCCCATGTCTGCTCCAGAAATGCTGCTCCTCACTCAAAGACCAGTGAATTTGAAGTGGTTGGAAAGTGGAAAGTGAATTCAAGTGGCAGGGGGTCTCTGGAATACCAACAAACTTGGGCCATTTCTACTGAGCCTTACAAAAGGACACTAGGCCTGTAAAAATCTCCACTTTCTTAATAACGTAACTATCCAACTACCTAATTTACATTTGAAGAGAAACCTTCTGTTTTGGTGGTGAAAACTGATGCTCAGGTGAGTTGTCTTCTTTCTGTGATCAAGATGTGAGAAAATAAAGATTATTTACAAGGTTTTGACTTAAAAGCAAAAAGCTTGGCAAGAAAGGTGATCTGACAGTTTTTAACAGACAAAAGACATAACAATTTTAAAAGAAAATAGAAAATTTCTTTGAATTTTGAGAGCCTTGAAGTGTGGCAGACAGATTAGAACACCCTGGGAATGTGGATTGATTTTTTGTTTGTTTTGATTTTTAACAAAAAGATAAGAGTAAGAACAGCTAGATAGTCTTGCTGAAAGTAAGGTCCTTGCATGAGGACCAAATTCAGAAGAGAGGGAAAAAAGAGAAATGAGATGTTTGTTTTAACCCTGTACTTTTTGTATTTGTATTCATGGGGGCGAAGCAGACAGTTGGGAAAGTGTGGTCTGAGGCCATTCCAGCCGCAAGTGGATTGGGTTCACAGTGACTGCGTGGCTTGCTCCAAAATGGGCCACCACCACCGGACCCAAGCTGAGCAGTCACTAACCGGATTTATCCTGGCTCTTTTTGGCTCTGATCAAAAAGACTGGCACGTGGCCTCAGCATGGCTTCTGGCCACATCGGAGGCACGAGTCATATAAATGGTGTGCCTCCAAAGTGGCCAGGAGCCGCTTTTTTTGGCCCATGTGTTTCAGGCCATGGATTGACTAAACAGAACAGTTATTAAAAGAATAGTGACAACTACACAAGAGCAAGTGCTTTCTCCGGAAAGTTTAAAGGAGCAGTTGGAGTAGATTAGATCTCTGAGAAGGGATGTGAAGGAAAAGATTTTAAAATGGATGGAGGAGCTCAATGAAGAATTTATGGGAGACATGAAACAAATTGCTGATGAAGTGGAAACTAGGAAAATAACATTGAAACTACAGATGAAGAGATGGGAACAAGTGGGCATTGTTAAAAATTCTGATGTGTTGGCAGGATCTCTGTTAAAAAGAAGATGAATATACAAGATCAAGTTGGAAAAAACTGGTTTTGAGAAGAAAGCTGAATACTTTGCATTGTTATGATGAATATGAACTTTATGTTGCTTCAAGATGATGATGTTAAGACATGGAGATAAACTGAGGACATGCTACAAGGAGAGAGATTAAATTTGTCATTGTTGGAAAACTTCTATGATAAAAATGATCATTTTGCTTAGTATGATGTTTCATTTTGAGTCAGTGATGCAAATATATTTGAAGCATGTTCAAGGCATGGAGTTTTATCCTGGTTTATCCTGGGCCTGTTCACATTGGTTATTCACACAGTCCGGAAGCTGCACCAACACTGCACTCCTGTTCTTAGGACTGGATCGTGGCTTTGACGCGGCTTCCGGACACTTAGGATGCATGCATCCCTTAAACAGCATACCTCCAAAGTGACTTGAAGCAGTTTTATTTTGGCCTGTCTGTATGGGGCCATAATTAATCTAAATTCAGTATTCCACTGGACAATGCACTAACAATAGCACCAATGTAATAGAGTTGTTGTTTGCTTTCAAGTTGTTTCTGACTTATGGTGATCCTAAGGCGACCATGTCATGGAGTTTTCTGGGGCTGAGAGTGTGTGACCCATCCAAGGGCACCCAGTGGTTTTCCAAGACTAAGTGAACCCTAATCTCAAGAGTTGTAGTCCAATACTCAAACCACTACACCACACATGTGATGGAGACTGCATCTCAATTATGGAAATGTTCCTTTCTCTTCCTTCCCTCCTACAGTTCTCATGTCATTTGGAAACCAGCTCCAGAGAGTTTCCTAACTCTCTAGAATGATTTTCTTGGATGCAAGGGAGGCTGCAATCGAGAGGTTGCTCCCTTCATAACTTAAGTCGTTCTGATATCCTTCACTAGATTCCGGTCATTGGCTGAAGTTGATGGAGATAACCGTGATATTAGGCCAATAGGGTAAATTCTGTTAGAAGGGAGTGACAAACTAGATGCATGGTTTCTGTTTTCAACAGCAGAGTATTGTTTGATATAACATCATTTAGTGCTGAAATTTCTAGTAAAGAGACTTGTACAAACTTATCCTGGTAATAATAATGCAATAATAACAATACACCTTCTCTATCCCTCCTCTCTAATTATTCTTTAATTGCTTTTCAAATCTACGAGGAACTGTCAGTGAAGTGAAGTTCTGTTTAATATCTTTCTGTTCAGATTCAGCATGTCCTTGGTTACTAAGCTGCTAACAGCATGCTCTAACACTTTGCCCTCAAAATTTGATATTTATTTTTGACATCTTGAAGAAAAAACCTTTGACCTACAAGATGGAAATAATTAGAGTAATTCCAAAATTAAAATTACTATATCTATAATAACATACATTTTCTCACCTTTTATTATAAGAGCTTGTTGAATATACAGCCTTCAAGATTCTGAATGCAAAGTCACATATGAAACAGAGGCATTTTTAATGATGGTCATATCATTCAGGATGGATACCAGCACAGATGAATGTGTGGCTTTCTGGATGTGGCTGGAATTTTGTTTCTATTGCCATCAAGTCAACTATATCATGTCAGGCCTATGAATGATAGACCTTGAAGAGCCCCAGACAGCATTCTAGGTAGATTGAATTAATCTACCTATGAAAGGAACTGCCTTACACCACCTTACATTATCATCTTCTCCAATGAGTCATGTTGTCATGTTCAAATTACAACAGCTTCAGTTTACTCATGAGAGTTCAAGGTTGATTTGCTCTAGAAGTTTTGCCTTTTTAGTGGCCCATGGTATCCATAGAACTCTCTTACAGCACTACATTTTAAATAGTAGATTTTCTTCCTGTCTGCTTTCTTCCCTGTCCAACTTTCACAGCTATGCATGGAAATCAGAAATAGTATGGCATGGATGATTCTGACCTTTGTATTTAATTATTCATCTTTATACTTGAAGATCTTTTCTAGTTCTTTTATGGCTGCCTTTCCAAGTCTTAATCTTTTGATTTCTTCACTGCAGTCTCCATTTTGGTTAATGACTGAGCCAAAGTACAGGAAATCTTTAACTATTCTATGGTCTACTGTTTTGTTCTCCATATTTGTTAGCAGATTTTTTAATTTGGATGGGTCTTGTTTCTAGCCCGAAAAGACTGCATACAGACACAGATGGCATACCAATACCAAAGAGCTCTTGTAACACCTTTGAGACTAACTGCATACATCTGAGGAAGTAGGCTCAAACCTAAGGGATTATTCAGATGGTGAAAATAATCCAGGTACAATCTGGTTTGAATCTTTGTTGTTCACATGCATTTCAAATGCATCTGATTAAGGCCCTTTTTTGTTGGGGGGAGCTGCCAAAAAACCCACTTAACCTGGGATAATTGATGTCGGTCCCCCCCCCAAGTTTTTCTAAAAGATTAGCATTCTAGGATGCTAATCAGACAGATCCCTCCTCGCAACATTGAAACAGCATACCTCCAAAGTGACCCGAAGCAGCTTTATTTTGGTCTGTCTGTATGGGGCCTATGTAAGGTGAGGAAATACAGGCCTGAATTAGTACCAACTATAATAGATTAATTGAATCAATAGGATTTAACAATTAATTCAGTGAATCTACTGTAGTTGAGAGTAACCAATAGGATTCAGGCGATGGAATATCATGACAGGAGGTCATGGGTAACATACCCCATATCAGGAATGGGGAACATGTTGGCCTACAGATGTTATTGGACTTCAGCTCACATCATCCCTGACAGGTGACTTGGGAACGTTGGGACTATTTCCACATTTCTACTGAATGTCACTAAAGGAAAAGTGGAATGAAATATGTTTGTTGTTGCTGTGTGCCTTCAAGTCATTTCCAACTTATGGTTATCCTAAAGTGAACCTACCACAGGATTTTCTAAGGTTGAGAGAGTGTGACTTGTCCAAGGTCACCCAGTAGGTTTCCATGGCCAAGAGGGGATTCAAACCCTGATCTCCAGAGTTGCAATACAATGCTCAACATGTGCTCCTGCATGCTACGTCTTTAACAGCAACTTTGGTACCAGAGCCATAAATAATATGGAAAGAATAGTGATATGCTCCTATACCACAAAAAGAAGAGCAGCTTCAACATGTTTCACTAGACTTTTAAGAAACAAAAATATACACTAGGGAAATGAAACATGCAGGTCAGGTAAGCATTGCATGAGTCAACAAAAACATTTGGAATTGTCTAAAGACCACTTCAAGGCTTCTTCCAAAATGCATCCAAGGATGATTTTTTTCTTTCATCAGCCTCCACTTTTCTGATGATTTCCATTTTGGTGACAAAACATATAGCTCTGTGCTTTTTTTAACATGCTGGTGGTAGCTGGTGAGGCTTAGCTGTTCTCCCCTTGACTTTCTGTTTTGCTGTTCATGAATGCTCAGTAAAGGATTCTAAGACAGCTGCTGTTTATCCTCATTGCTGTAAAGAGGCATACATTGCTACAGATGGATCAGTTAGAATAGAATTCTACTTTCCTTGCTCAAGCATCATTGTGTTGTTTACTACAGACATGCTTGTGTAACCTGGCACCAAAAGTCTGTGTTTCTTAAGCCCTCATTCATTCCCCCCAATCCTGATGCTGCTAAAAAGAAAAAAAGAGGGCAAGAAAGCAAAGACAGCAGGCCAGGGATAAAAAGGCTTTGTAAAAAGAGGCTTTGTCGACTGAGGTATGCCTAGTACAATAACATCCAAAATCCACAAAACAGTGATACCTTTTTTGGGTCAATGAAAATGCACGATATATATGTTGCAAGTTTTCAAGCCTCCACTGGCAAAAAGTGTTAAAAAGTATACAGGAGAAAGGAAAAAAGTGACATGTTAGTCACAGGCCTGCATTTTGTCAAGATGTCATAGATGTTGTCCTCAGTCCAGATGTTATGGAGAGATATTTATTCAGACAGATCCCTCCTCGTTTTCACCACATAGGTATTGGGAGATTCTTAAAATCCAGGAAATAAACTTTAAATTTCTTTAGCAAGAGATATGCCTGTAAATGGTTGCCACATTCAGAAGTAGCTGCATATTTGAAGAGTCCTCAGTCACAATCCTAGTGTTGTTTTGCACTCACAAAGGTCCCAGTATATGTCAGATTCTATAGTTGTGCAGGCTGGAGCTATTTTTCACATGAAGTAATGAAAACATGCATATGGAAATCTCCCAAAATTTCTCTAACTAGAAAAGCCAAAGCATCCAAGATATCCTCAAGGAGTCATTGGATTAGACAGTATTGGCATGTAAATTGGAGCCTACGTGCACTTCGGACTTTACTTTTTCAGCTGTTTGACCTATCAAACTTTGTTATAGCTATGATTCTCTAGGCAATTTGATTAACTACTCAGCTGTTATTGATATGTTGACATACTGACATTCCATTTAGATCTGCTTTGCTCAAATGTGGAACCACCTCTTCTTGACCTTTTAAAATATTCAAAAGCTGCTGCTATATCCACATGTCCCTTAATCTTTCTTTCTACACTGCCCCAGTTCTACACTTCTAGTCCTAATACTTCTATCCCAAAGCAATCAAAAACCTCAGCTAGACAGGCCCAAAGAGATATGATTCATCTTCTCTAGATACTCACCTCTGGGTAAATTAAATGTATCCATATAGCAGAAATGGCACATCATTCCATAATTATATAACACTTAGTTTGGTTTTTGTTTTGTTTTTTGATGAAATCTGAGTTTAATATAAAGTTCTGTAATTCAGGGAAGATGAAAATGATCTGTTTTGACACCTTTTAAATAAATGTAATTCTTTCAAAGAAACAAAATGCCTTCCATTCCTTTCATAGTTCTTTCCAACATGCTGCGACATTAGTTTCCCACAATAAGGTTGCAGAAATATATATATATTCCCCATCTGAACTTTTTTATTAATCTCAGCTAGAGATTCTCACTCTCTTCGGTTGACAAGAAGAAAGGAAATTCTAGCCTGTCAAAAGCAGCCAAAGAAACAGGAAATGTGTGAGTATATTACCAAGCAGGCTGAGAAGTCAAAGAATACAGCCATGCAGTAGCAGAAAAGATTGCATTGATGTATGATCGTAGTGTGAGGTTTTGTGGAGAAGAAATTTGCCATATGGCCTGTCATGTGCATAAGAACTTTTTACTTCCAGCATGGGGCTATGTACATCAAACACTGTTTCTTTGGCTTTTAAAAAGAAAAGGACAAAGAAACGCAGATTGGCAATTTGAAAAGACCAAATGTGGATGTAATTGGAGATTCCAAAACTGGGATAAACTTAGTTTTTACTTACTTTCTCCTTTTCATATTGTCATCTTGTTTATTGATATGAGCAATCACATGCAAGTTAGATCTATTGCTCTCCAAGCCATAAGTGTCATATTCAAAAGGAGCCTCAGGTCTTTTCCCTTTAAACATGGAAAAGCTAGGGATTTATTTTTTTTAACTAGGAGTCCCAAAATCCCTGGCAGGTATGACAGCTGGGTATGATGGTTGGGGATTCTAGGAGATGTTTCCAAAAAACTAAAGTTTCCAGGTTCTGGTTTCCCTAGTCTTCTTGTAGGTTATATCTACCCTGCAGAACATGACATCACTTTAACTGCCATGACTCAATGCTATAGAATTATGGCATTTGTACTTTTGTCAGATATTTAGCCCTCTCCCTCAGAGAAATCTGGTGCTACAGCAAACTATAAATCCCAGGATTCCATAGCATGGAGTCATGACAGTTAAAGTGGTGTCAAGGTGCATTATATCTGCAACCAACCATTAATTCAACATCCAAAGGAGTTGTAGAGGTTGTCTCTTATTAATTTATTTTCTCACTCTCTTTTGTTCATGAAAGTCTTCAGCTTGAAGACAGAGTAAGTGAATGAATTCACACCAATAGTTTTCTTACTATGTATTGAGATCTTTGTGGTATTGGGCTCATATTTATCAGTGTGTTGTTGAGCAGACATTTAAAACACAAACCAGCAGGAATTCACCACATATGTCTTCTCTAACCTTACAAACTCGCTTTATGCTGAACTACTCAGAGGACTATCATATGTACGACTTATCAGCAGTGTTTCCATACAGCCAGCTTCTTGCATTCTTGTACCAATATCCCATGTTTTCCTTAGAAAAAAAAATTTGTTGGAGAAAAAATACAGAACTAGTCTGAAAACATGGAAGAGTTATGAGTAGAAATCCCAGCATCTTTTAGCCAACATAGGGGACAGCATGATCACAAATCCCCTCTAAAATGTTGTGAATGTCAGAGGGTATTTGCACAATAAAAGATTTGCTTCTGGAAGCACCCTAGTTAGAATGGGGTGAAGGGGACAGAGATAAATCACAGCACTCACCTTGTATGAATCTAATTTTGGGGGATTCTGGGAAGTATGTCTGGCCAGAGAATCCAATACTGAATTCTAAATACTACTAAATACTATTACTCTTAGACTAGGGGAACCAGCCAAGATAAAATATGTCAACATTATTGATATCTTTTTAGAGGGATCTTGTAGCACTTTTAAGACTGACTGAAAGAAAGAAGTTGCCAACTTCTTTCTTTCAATTAGTTTCAGAGATGCTGCAAAATCTCTCTACATACTGATTCTACAGACTAACACAGCTATATCTTTGAATCTTTTTAGAGGGGTCACTTTTGAGTACTGAATAACTAATCTCATGGAGGAGTGTTATTTCATGCCATCCTTCCTGTTTTTTTCTTTCACCTCCTCCCTTCTGCCATGTACTGAAAACATATTTAAAAGTAAAATGATGCATTTTGTGATGCCACTTACCCTCAGGGGCACATTGTTAACATGCTGCAGTGGAAACAGAGTACACAACTCCTGTTAATTAGAGCAGCGAATGATTTGCAACAACTAATTTATGCAGTGAGTGAGCTTTCTTTCTTTGGCACATTGTCCGTGACAAGCAGATTATGAGTGTATGGGATGCACTTATTTCTTGATGACAAGTTCTTGGTGAGCAAATGCTTTGTGATATTAATACACATTATATGAATATCCAACTATGTTATCTTGAATTATACAATTTCCCCCAAACTAGACAACTGACTGTACAGCTGTACAAGTGTTTATTCAATTTATCCCATTTGAGGAGAAAGATGGGCTAGAAGCTGGAGTGATTGGTCATAGATCGTGTCCTTTTACTTCTAATCAACATATGCTAGTCTCTCCAAAACTGTGAACATTGATAAGGCTACACACTGTGGACCAAAATAATATGATAGATTCACCCAAAATGAGCTTGATTTGGGAGGAGAGACAAAATATTCCCTACCTGCATCTTTGAGAGAGTGTGACCACAGCATAAGGTGTTATGGAGCAAAAGATGACTTTTTTTCTCTCCCTCTTCTGTGTTGAGAAAACGCCTCCATAAGAAGAAGAGGAGGGGGAAGGAAAAGCAGCTTCCATCTTTTCACTGTAATGTTGGTCATCGCTGAGCTGATCAGAATGGATAGCATAAGCAGGGAGATGGGCCAGGTTCTGAAGTTCCCACCATCAGCATGGAGAAGCTGCACGTTTCTCGTGATTGTGACAAAAATGGGGGAGATCAAAGAAGAGAAGCAGAAGAGTGGGGTGATGGGCAAGAGACAGAATGGCAAAATGGTGATAAAAGGAAGATGACTAGGAATGCTCCTCTGGAAAGCCATGCCTATATTGCAATTATATCAGTTTGATACCTCTTTAACTATCATAACTCCATTCTAAAGAACTATTAGATCTGTAGTATAGTGTGGAACTTAGAATACTCTGCTAGAGAGCTGAAATGCACTTCCTCCTAAACTACAATTCCCAAGGTACCCTGAAGGTTTTACTATATATCTCAAAATTCCATGGGATGGAACCAGGCCACACTGATCTCTGTCACACTCATAACTCCACAGTGAACGTCAAAACATAAATAAGATGTGAGGAATCTCAGGCCCTGGGCTTAAATTCATGCTCCCTGCCATCCAAATCCAGACCTCTGGGGTTCTCCAGATAGACATAATCCTTTCCCCAAAGCACCATCATCTGGTGTTTTCTCAGAGTTTAAAAAGGTTCCCCCTCATTTTAAAATATTAAAATGCCTCTCCCCAGTCTTAGCTACATAAGATATAAGAACTTTAAATACACTGGTATTTTTGATCTTTTGCCTTTGGGCCCTGCCCACCACTGGAATGCACTTTCTTGAAAATGAATTTGGTCCTCAGGGTAAAAGAGGTGTTCTACCCTTGACATACCCTTGCTAAATTTGGCCTGTACGATTTCCCAGGTGCCAAGCCCTGTCTTCGAGCATGAAGCTCTAACATGAAGCACTCCCTGCTTCCCTGAGTGATGTGATATCCAAGGACACACATTTGGGTTTCTTTTCAAGGAAACAGCATTGAGACCTGTAGTGCTCTATGCTACAATCTGTTCTGTTTGTCAATACATATATTGATATAGAGGGAAACTATATACATGGACAATGGATGGTGGGGGGGGGAATCCCTGTACCTGTGACAAATCCCTGAGACAACACTATTTAGCTCTTTCCCTTACACTTCTTTCCCCACCAATTACTTTAAGATCAGTAACTTGTGTCTTTTTCTTAATTTCTCAGCTCAAATTGCAAAGCAGCAACATCATTTCCCTGTCCATCCTATTGGCTAAAGGGGGCAACCTTGCAAAGGCAGGCAGAAATGATTACCAGACATTAGTTGTTAACATCTCTGACTGTTAACATATATTCAGTTGTAACTGTTAAGGTATTACTGTCTATACTTTTTGCCAGGAAACATATTCAGGGGTAGGCATGTTGGCCATAGAGCAAGCGAACACAAAATCCACAAAAGAGCGATTCATTTATTGTTTGTTTGTTTGTTTGTTTACATATCACATACACATACTATACAGGTATTGCTCTTTTGTGAATTTTGATTTATATTTTTTTGCATTTCACTTCCTTCTGATCTCACAACTTACCATTTACTTCTCCTTCTGTCACAATTGATTTGTGGATCTTTAAACTCTTTGGGTTTGTTTTTGTTGTTTTTTAATTATCAGTTGACGATCCTGGGAAATGAACAAGCACTCAGCTTTAGTAAAGGATGCCCACTTACCTGGAAGCTACATTTTTACACACACACACACACTCACATGTGTGTGTGTGTGTGTGTGTGTGTGTATTGTACTATATACAACCTTATCTGGAAGATCTTTGATATCGTCGATGTAGGTAGTCCCTCCATCAATGCAGATCACATTTTTTCCATGCAAAGTTGCTATGGCCAGTTTGTCACTGATGGTAAACATTTTAATGACAAGCCACTCTGTACTTAGCTAGATTGGTTCCCAGATCACTGACACACAGTCCACCACTAGGGCCATAGTCCTAGTATAATCTGTCAGAATTTACAGTCCACTAGCAGAGCCTTCAGAAACCCAGGTTCACCTTTATGCTACTGTGTGGCAGCAGAGTGGGCTATATATGATATTATAGGAGGCCATTTTTGTATGTTTTCAAGTTGACTTTGACGTATAGTGATCCTACCTAAGGGTTTTCTTGGCAGATTTATTCAAAGGAGATTTACCATTGCCTTCTTCTGAGAATGAGAGTGTGATTTGCCCAAGGTAGTCCACTGGGCTTCCCTGGTTGGGTGGGGATTTGAACCCTGCTTTTCCAGAGACCTAATCCAACACTCAAACCACTATGAATTGTTACAGATACAAGTATAGATACTAATTATACATTAGCCCATATATTGTATGGCACAGCTTTCTATAACCCAGTACACTACTCTTCAGATATGTTGAACCACAACTCCTTCCATTATAACCCAAAATGGCTATCTGGAAGATTTAATCTGGGGGACTGGGAAAAGCTGGTTTAGCCCAACCAAAAAACAAAGGACCTTAGGGCAAAATTATAGACATGAAAAACCAGGATTCTGCAGACAGGACACTTTAAGAATGTATTAGGCGCTCCACTAATTGTCAAGGATTGATTAAATGGTCTGGACTTTAGAACATAATTAAAAGAGAGTGAAATATCCCCCTTGCCCCAGATGCTTGGGTCAGGAATCACAGGTAAAGGGCCTGAACCTTTTATTAGAATGACAGAAAGACTGTAAACAGAATTACTGAAGACTGTGTGTGTGTGTGTGTGTGTGTGTGTGTGTGTGTGTAGGGGCATATATTACCATTTCCTTGAGCAACTTGTGATATGTTTTACAGCAAGCGAGCATCTTATCTAAGGTATGAGATTTGCAGCAAACAGCACTTTCTAGGCACAAGGGAAACCATTTCTGCCAAACCACAATGATTCTCAAAGGCACTGCTGGATCCCATTCCCAACAACTATTTAATATGCAGTCAGCTAAGTGGCATAATCACATGAACATAAACAATGTTTCAGCTCTCGGAACAGACTCACTCTATCAAGGCAAATTGGCTTGAGAGCTGCATACATATTGTTTCAATTCCAGTGAACTTGGCCATATTACAGGTAAGCAGGATGCAGAAAATGCTATGCCCAAATGAACTGAGTTCATTAAGGTACTGTATTCACTCTTTCAAACTGAGCAGCAAAGAAGGCAGCCAATGGCCCAAGGCTTTTCTCCACTGCTGTTTGACCACACTGCTAAGCTCAACTGGATTTAACACAGAGCTTGTCTTGTGCATCTCCTCTGCCAATGTGTCCGAGAACAGAGGAAGGTGAAGTAGGAGACCCTGTTGGCAATGTGTGGACTGTTCTTATTTAAAATGGGATAAATGGGCTTAGCTATACAAAATCCATGGGCAGAATTTAGACAGAGAATCTGAATGGACTCTCCAACCTAGCTTTCATGTGGTCTCCATTAGTTGATCCTTACGCCTGCCCATCTGAACCCCCACCCAAAAGTTTCCGGCAGCATTTTTAAAAGGATTATCTAGAAGATTTGCAGAAAGCAAACCCTGCCAATGCCCAACCCCATTTATGTAATCATAATCCTGAAGAATATGGAAATAGTTGGAAACAATGGGGATAGAGCAGATTCAAGAACAGTGGGAGACACAGGCAGTAGTGAGACAGATGATGTATTTTCCCAGGAATCCAAACTCATTGGACTAATTTGGACAAGGCTGTCAAGGACAGGAAGACAACTCATGCCTTGCCAGTAGTTTCCTAGACTGCAGATGTTACAGCTCCCATCTTGCCTGAGCAATAAATATATTGGTTGGGACTGAAGACAGTTGAAATAAAAATGTATATAATTGGAATAAAGCCTAGGCACACTGGAGGATACTCATCTGCTTTACCCACAAGCACATTGGTATGTCTCTTGAGTCCACTGGCCATCCATTATTAAATGTAAAAAGTGTGTGTATCACCTGTATGTGTAGACCCAATTCACATATATTCTGGAGAGTGACTATATGCATACAAGCCCTCTATGCAAAGATTACACCCCAAATGTGGGTTAGCATTGCACTCTGATACCCCATGACATGTAGACTGTATATAGCCCCCACAATTGACTTTTTTCATTCTGAATCAACAGAACTTTTTAGTGCTAGCTGACATAGCCAATGAAGAGGAATGCTGGAAGGTGCAGTCCCACAACACCTGAAGGGTTTTGAGATTCCTATCCCTGTTCTACTGCCTCTCTCGTGTATTAATACAAAATCCAGAAGGCCAGGAATCAAGACCAGGAGTAAAAGGATCTGTGTTGAAAAACTGTTGGTGACCTTGTTTGCTGTCTGCCCATGTAGGTTACTGGCTGGCTCTCCATCCGCACCCAGTCTGCTGAGTAAACAAATGGAGCATTTATTTACCATCAGTATGGCTGACATGTGTTGAGTAGGGATGATGTGCACAGGACCAGAATAACGACCATATGGTCATACCTGTAGTGTGTCCAAGGGCAAAAAGCACTGTAATAAGAGTCAGGACAACATCAGAATAACATGGGCTGTTCCACAGATACTCTCATGGGTCTTGCATGTTGCAGCACATTGCTCTCCATCCCCTGTTGAAGAAGGAGATGGTAGTGTGCAAATCAATGAATCTCTCTGTTTTAACATGAGGGAAATTATACTGCAGTAATAGGTCTGTGGAATGTTTACTCACTTGAACAGATTTATTTAACAGGTATTGGGCCCAGAGGATTTATCTGCAGGATATGCAGAACTTACTGAGCAATGCAAACGGTCATTCAGCAAATACATCCTGCAATAAACAGGAGCTTATATCCACATTACTTAGCAGGAGAGAAAAAAGCCAAACTGGCCCACTTAGTTCTGGAAAACCGGGTCTGGAATCGTAGCTTGGTCTCCAACATATTGGCAGCACTAGATAGAATAGCCACTTTCTTTTTGAAAGGCTGTCAAGTCCATATTTATTTTAAAGATAAAAAGAGTGAGCAGGGGAACTTGAAATTGCTGATCCAACAGTTTGCACCTAGACAGCAGGTACTCAGGTCTACCCTACTGTGATGAGATGCACTGTATTTCCATTTGAATCTGCCAAGTCTCCTCTGGGCTGAGGAAACATGACAAATAGTGTGTCTGCACTTTGTAGGATTGGGTATAAGACCTGTTTTGTTTTATTCTTCAAAAACAGGCTGCCTCTACTTTGCCATTTATACTTTGAAGATTCATGAATTCATTGCTATATGTCTTCCACTGATGCAAATTGTTACTTATTTCATACCATCCTAGTGTTCTTCTCATCAGTCTATCAGTTGATGGCCAATCCTCTGGTGACAAGCTTCTCTGTTGGGTCTTTAGTGCATATCTGTAGTATGTCTTCAGCACAGGGTTCCATATCTGAAATGTTACCAGCTTGATAGAACTTGCCAGTGTTGCACCCTCCTGGCATAGCCTTCAAGAGCCCAAGATGAGCTCCACACCATGATGAAGCAGCAGAATAGGACTGGAAGTTATTAATAATAACTCTTATTTAATATTAAATAGTTCATGATTTTGATATGTAGGAATATAGGTTTATGGCTTATATATGTGGAGACAGGTAAGTCCTTTTTTAACAAATCATTTAAACACCTCTTGAATCATCCAAGTCAGCTTGCTGATTGCTATGTAGAAAACAAAGCACACTTAGGAGTTTATAAAACGGGACGGGAGGCTCTCAATTTTGAAAGAGAAGATAGCAAGGTCAATTCGAAAATTCACACAATTTCGTGATTACTAATCACACCCTAAATTCGCTGTAATGGCCTCCTCGAACGTGACTCAGATTCTGTGCAAAGTAAGCCATCACATTGGTGGGTTCTTAATTGCGAATTGGCACCCTTGCGCATGCTCAGTGAGACTCCAGATGACTGGAGCATAGCATATTTAGGCGAGTGAGAGAAAGGAAACAAGGAACCCCACAATTTACAAAAGAGGTTGGGGGGGGCAGGAAGAATGGTTGAAAGAACATGTGCTATTCACATTAAAATGAGCATATATTCACTCTTGTCACATTAAAACGTGAATATAATGGTTATCCAATAGCTCCTGGTCCATGCCTCTTAATTAGCAGGCAGCAGCCCCCCCTCAGCAATGCTGAAGGACAAACAGAAGCAAAATTGAAGTGGAATTGCAGTGTGGCTTCATGGGAACCCCCCTTCCAGATTTTTTTTGGGGGGGGGGGGAACCAGGACTAAAGGAGATATGCACATCACACCAAACAACAGCGCACTGAGTGCGAAGTTACCTAGGAACAGGGTTTGTGACTTTGCTAGTTCACCGAATTTACTTAACTGTGGATTGATGCGTGATTGTGTTCGGAGTGCGTTCGGACTGCCAGCAATCGTATGTGGTAACCTTTTGTGCAATAACGTGAATACGCATGATTCCGTTCAGGATGACATTGGACTATACTCTTAATTTCAGTCGTGTGATATCGTCCTTCGACCAATTACATCCACTAGGGAGGGCCAGCTTGGTCTTGAAGGTCCAGTTCACATATGGATACTCTTTTATCCCACCACTTTTGTGGAGAACTAAGAAGTAGATGAAGGGGCTCCCATTGCCAGTCCTCATGAGAGTTTATCACACAGGAGGAATTTCTCTTAATTTTGAATGAAAAGAAAGTGAGGCCATGAATTCGAATTGCGTTTGAATTGACTTTCCAATGCCCGAAAATAGCTTGCCATTGCCCGAAATCACGTGTGATCACCTCTCACGCAATAACGTGAAACCCCATGATTGCGTTCAGACTGACTTCCCATTGCCCGAAATTGCGTGTAGTAGTCTATCATGCAATAACGTTAAACCCCATGATTGCGTTCAGATTGCCATTGGATTATACTTCCAATTTCCCTTGCCTGATAAACTCCATGATTGCAAGGGTAAGCATGAGTTAGAAGACACAGATTGCTGGCCTGAGGCTACCAGCTGGAACAACAGACCACTTGAGGAGGCCCAGCAACTTTATTCCCAGGATCATAGTGATAGTAGGCCAGAATTGGAGGCGTAATGCTCATCTAACAGTATATGATTTTTTTTTACCTTTACTAATGAGGGGAAAGCATGCTCTTGAGCAGATGTTTAATGGCAAGCCAGGAAGGGGCAAGGCCAGTGGTGTCACTAGGGGGTGCTGCGGATGATGACCAGGTGACATCACTGCTTCTCAAACACCTATATTTTGGCAGAGACATTGTAGCATTTGCCTGTATCTCTTTAAAATGCTTTTAGAGATGGTGGGAGTGAGATGAACTTCAGTGGGAGAAGAAAGGAGTCCCCACCCAGATTTTTTTTAAATTAAAATCTTAAATTTGAAAATTTTACATTTTAATTTTTTTAAAAAAATTCTTTTTAAATTATCTTTTAAAATGTTACATTTTAACCAAATCTTCACTATGTCTATTTAAATATATTTAGATTATGTGTATGATATTGCAATTCGAAGGTATAATTTTAATTTTGATAGTTGTTTATGTCACAACTATTAGCATTACATTCAGTGGTATATGGGAATTATGATTTGCGAGTAATGTTAGTGCAAAAAAGCTTTACTAAGGATTCTGTATGGTGTGAAATGGGAAGAGATCAAGGGGGGGGGGCACTATGAGTTTCCGAACTGGGTGACACCAACCCTAGGGACCCCACTGGGCAAGGGAACCATGTCATGGGGTGGGCACATACCCCTAAGGGGGTGCACTCCTTAGGTTTCCATGGCCCTCCCAACCCTACAAACTAAATAAGCACACACACCCATAAAAGACTCGGGCTATAGCTATACATCAAAACAGCAAAGAATAGTCTGCCCAAATCACCTAGAAGTGACATCTGGTTTCCAGAAAGTTACTCCCACATAATTGTGCCAGCATGGGCCACACTTGATCATGAGAAGCAAAAATGACCCTCTGACTAGCCAGGCATGCCTATGTTTAATATAAAGCTCCTCAGGTGAAGCAGCATTTTTTACAACCTGCATGTACAGTTCCAGCAACCAAACTATGCATGTTTCTGCATACAAATTTACTTTCCTGGATTAGTTCCACACACTTGAAGCAGAAGATGTTGTCAAGAATGGGCATGTACCAAGCAGATCTACCAGTCAGTTTTCATCTCACTCTCAACTATGATGGTCGGTATTGCTGTTGACTTTCAGGCACCTTTGTCCATTTTCATCCAAGCGCATTTTAAACGTGTTCAGAACTACAGTATGTGCTTTAATCTCTTCCCCACGCTGTATTTTTAAATTAATCTACATTTTCACAGTGTAGGTCATGAGACATTATAGTTAGGTCAGAACGTAAGATGCACCTTTAATGAATGTTGTATGTAATTATATAATGTTGCTCTTAGTTTGAACGCCAGCTGTTTTATCAAGGCTTTACACAGCATTCATAATTCATGAAGGGCTGCTCTGTGCAGCTGCAAAAGGTGCTTTCTGGCTGCTCAGCACTCAAATGGAGCTGGCCACGAGGCTCTTTGAACTCCCTGCTTTATGGCCAGCAGGACAAGAAGGAGATGAGGTTATTCAAGGTAAATGTTGATAGATAGAAAGCAGACACATAAAGGTAATGGTAAACATATAGGTTATTAGAGGTAATAATGCTTCGGATCTTGCTTCAACAATTCAGAAAGCAGTGATTTATGCGAAGCTGCCCAGTTCAGCTAGAGTCCAGATCCTGGCTTCGGGAAATAAACTTCACACCGCCCCACTATTATTAGAAAACCAAGAAGAGACTATACCTTCTTCTTCTTGGATACAATTTTATGAAATGTGCAGGTTCAAGTTAATATAGTGGGTCCTTGGTATCCACTAGGTTTGGGTTCTATGATTCCCAGTAGATAACAAAATCTGTGGACGCTCAAGTCCCATTAGATACAATGGCATAATGAAATGGTGTCCCTTGTACAAAATAGCAAAATCAAGGTTTGCTTTTTTGGAATTTATATCTTTTTTGAATATCTTCAAACTGTGGCTGGTTGAATCCGTGCAAGCTGACCAGATGTAATAACTACAAAGGAGGATAAAAGACTGTAAAATGTAGGACGTCCAAGAAAAAAATGGAGGTCATGACCAAATAAAAGCTAAAAATATCCATATCAATATAAATTCATGCTTCTTTGTCGTGCTCAAAATGGAAGACATTTTGGAATTCCTCCTGGACAGAATGTTGAAATGGAGGACATGTCATAGAAAAGGAGGATGTCTGGTCACCCTGTCTGTGGATAAAGGATCCATAGGTATGGAGGGCCAACCGTACTTCTGAAACGTAGCCCATCAAATTTTCTTTTTGTGTATGTGTATGCAAGAAGTTTCAGCTTTTAAAAGAAACATAACTTCTATATCTGTCTATCTATCTCTGGTCAGCAATCATTTCTATGAATAGCCTTTCTGGGAGGAAGTGTGAGTATGGATCTCTGGGAAGTGGCAGCTGTGGCTACATCTACACTGGGATCTGTAGTTTTGTAGGATATTTAGCCTTCCCTGTCAGAGAACTCCGGTGCCACAACAAACTACAAATCCCAGGAAAGAAAAATTGCAAGACTTTTTCTCTTTCTCTTTAATGCTCCTTCACCTGCCCAGCACTAAGGATGTTTTCTGTGGGGGTTAGAGACCCAGCCAAACCCACCCTCAGGGCAGGAGGATCACATCCAGAATAAAATAGTAAGGATTGCTTAGTCCCGCCGGGGGCCATGTCTGAAAATGATGGGGCTTTGTGCTGGAGATCAATTGATAATGGTTCACATCTGGATTCAGAGCAGGGTGACCAGATACCAGGATGACAAGGCTCTATAAAATGTAGAACATTCGAGGAAAATGGAGGACGTTACCAAATACAAGCTGAGAACACTCATAGAAATGTAAATGCATGCTTCATAGCCATGCTCAAAATGGAGGTCACTTTGGAATTCTTCCCAAACAAAAGGTTGAAATGTAGGACAAGTCCTGGAAAAGGAGGACGTCTGCTGATCTTGATTCAGAGGGAGGTTGAAACAAACAAAAATGTTCGAAGGTGCTGTTCACACAGCATTTTGGACAGTGGATTTGTGTCTACTACTTGAGGAAAAGACACAGAGTCCTGCAATGCTGTGTGTCACTATTATTATTATTATTATTATTTGTGATACAGCATTGCAGGAATATTTCCACAAAGGATCACACCGCTATTATCATTAGTATTATTATTTACTGAGTGTGGTCATTTGTGCAAACTGCGTCCTGCAATGCTGTGTCACATTATTATTATTATTATTATTATTATTATTTATTGTGACACAGCATTGCAGGACAGTTTGCACAAAGGATCACACTCTAATAATAATAATAATAATAAAATAGTTTGAGCCTTTGTACAAACTGAGTCCTGCAATGCTGTGTCACATCATCATCATCATTATTATTGGGGTGTGAGCCTTTGTACAAACTGAGTCCTGCATTGCTGTGTCACATTATTATTATTATTATTATTATTATTATTATTATTATTATTAGAGTGTGACCCTTTATGCAAACTGAGTCCTGCAATGTTGTATCACATTATTATTATCATTATTATTATTATGAGTGTGTGAGCCTTTGTGCAAACTAAGAAGGAGCTCCACTGCCACCTTCTGTCCACCTGGAGTACTGCAGGAGCTACACCAGGGCGTCGTGAGCGAGGCCAGCGCCTAACTTTCCCTTAACTTAGCATCCTGCAGGACAGCACGCGCACCGCCGCCCAACCGCCTTCCCCCCTTTGGAAGAGCGCGCAAGCCGCCCGTTGGTCACGTGGGTTAGCAACAGGCAGCAGCCAGTTAGCGAAGAGGCTGTCAGGTGGCTCGCGTTGGCAAGGGCTCGCACGGCGCATGCGTGGAGAGGGGTTTTTCTCCCCCTCCTTTCTCCCCCATTTTTTCTTGAAGAACATTGGAGTAAAGGCGTCTCTTGTCTGCAGGCGCCTGCAGTCCCAGTCCCTGAAAGAGAAATAAGTTTTCACTGTTTCAAAAGCAAGAGGCAGCTGCCACAGAGGCTTTATCTTCCCCTCAGCCTCATCCACACACTGCAAAAATAATCCACTTTGGTACCACTTTAACTGCCAAGGCTCAGTGCTGTGGAATTCTGGGAACTGTAGTTTTTTTGAGACATTTAGCTTTCTCTGTCAGAGAGCTCTGGTGCCACAATAAACTACAAGTCCCAGAATTCCATAGCATGGAGCCATGGCAGTTAAAGTGGTGTCAAACTGGATTATTTCTGCAGTGCGCACACTGCCCTCAAAACACAAATTGGCCTCAGTGTGGAAATTTGGAGAAGGGAGTTTTTAGCTTGCTTTCCCAAGTATCCACCTTCTGGTGAAGATGAGGGAAGTCTTTAAATCTAGGCAAGAGGCGCCATCACAGCCTATTGCTTTTTGCATTTGGGGATGGCCCTCTGAGAAAGCAGGCTTCTCTCTTTGATAGATAAAAAGACCTAAAGGCGTCAGATCCTTTGGAAGCTAAGCAGGGCCAGCCCTGGTTAGTACTTGGATGGGAGGCCACCAAGGACTAACAGGTGTTTTAAGGCTCTATTTCAGAGGAAGGAACTGACAAAATCACCTCTTGAGTATTCCTTGCCTTGAAACCCTTGTGAAATCCATGGGGTCACCATAAGTCCTATAGACAGTCATTACAGGAATGAGAGCCAGCATGATGTAATGATTTGAGCATAGGACTATGCCTCTGGAGATCAGAGTTCAGTACCCCAATAATGTTGCATTAGAGTTGCCATAAACTGGAAACAACTTGAAGGCACACAACAGAAGAGCCAGTGTGGTGTAGTGGTTTGAATGTTGGACGATGAGTCTGAAGATCAGGGTTCGACTCCCACTTGGCCACGGAAACCCATTGGCTGACCTTCTCACATTCTCTCAGCCGCAGAAAACCCCATGATAGGCTCACCATAGGGTTGCCCTAAATCAGAAATGGCTTGAAGGCACACAACAACAATATAGGATTCCATTTGAGGGTGAAACTTGAAATATGTTTGCAGTAGGCATGAGAATACAGACTTATAAAGGATTCAGAGAATTGCTCATGTAGCCGTGATAATATGTACATTTATTTATATGTTTATTTATTTTGCAGTACTCAATGGCTCCTCTGCACTGAAGATGCAGTTTGACACTGCTTTAACTGCTGTGGCCCCATCCTATGGAATCCTGTAGTTTGTTATGGCACCAGAGCTCTTTGACAGAGAAGGCTAAATATCTTCCAAATTTACAAATCCCAGAATTCCATAGCATTGAGCCTTAGCATTGAACATTGGGTCAGACTGCATTAATTCTGCCATGCATATGCATCTTGGATGTCTGGGCAGAGAGAAAATCTCAGACATTCAAGAAAAATGCTGGACATTACAAAATAAAAGCCAAAAAAACCCACATGAAAATGTAAATTCATGCTTCTTAGTCAAGCTCAAAATGGAGGGCATTTTGGCATTCCTCCTGGACAGAAGGCTGAATGTAGGACATGTCCTGGAAAAGGAGAGCCTATGGTCACCCTGGAATAGGATCTAAAAGAACCTTCCATATGCCACATGCACTGTGGGTACAGCCACAAAGAATATGAACCCTAATGGAAACTGAAGCAACTACTATGGGAGCATTTTTCTGCCCACCCAGCCAGCCCAAAAATGCTTTGATATGTTTTTTTCCTGGCTCTGGGTTGACATTTTACCTGTTTAGCTGTGGGCTACCCCTGAGTATTCTGGCCTCAAATTCCTCCCTGAATTCACCCCTTGCCTTTTCTCTGTAAGCTGCAAGTTTTCGTCTCATAGCAAAGGACAGGCAGTTCCCTCCCATTACAGCCCCTGGAGTTATTATCTGGATAAAATCTCTGTTATTCACACGCGTCCTGAATGCACCCGATTAAGTTGGGGAGGGCAAGCTGCCAAAAAAACTCACTTAATCCAAAATAACTGATGACCTAGGATAAAATGCTGCATACCAAAAAAGGGGTTCTGAATGTATTCACATTGCCAACTCCCTCTTTATTCAAATGCTTGCAGGTGTGAACAACTAAATTCTCAGAGATGCGCATTGATGCAGACTGGTGTGGTTCCATAGTGTGAATAACAAACCTGGAATGCATGAGTTAGATGATATGCATTGTCACACTAAATAAACCAATGTGTGAATGACCCCCCTGTTCATTGCTGAGCACCTTTGCTGAGGTCAAAACATGGTGCCCAACCACAATATCGACATTGGGCACCTCATTCTGATCTGTGAGCAACTCATGCCCACAGTGGTGGCACCAGGCAGCTCTCAGGGATCATGAGTGAAAAGGCAGCCACCATTGTTGCTGAGGAGTGAGCTAAAAACTCATAGCAAAAAGTGAGTTATTTAAATGTGGGTTAGGGGGAGGAGGCCCTGAATCAGCACAAGTGTCATGAAGGCCATCCAGACCCAATTCATGGTTGTGGCCCTGTGTCATGTAAACAGAATGCAGTGGGCCCAGGGAGAATTTGGGGTAAATAATCCACGTAAACAAGGGATGGGTTTTACTCCAGTTTGGGGCCGTTTGCACTCACGCCTGTTTCCATAGCTAGTTAACTCAGAAGTAATCCCAGCCCAGTCTTAGCCTTTCTCACTACTGTGACATTATATGGGCTCACCCTGTGCTCTCAGGGTTTGGCCCTGAAATACCAGGGAACGGGAAGCTATTGGCCTGGCAAATCTAAACGGCATCCCTGTGTTAAAACTACATGTCAAACTATGGCAATGGGGATCTTCTGCACTATAGCTATGGGGCTTTCCTTGCCTTCTCTCATTAGGATGCAAAATTTAAATTACAGTCTAAGAGACTGGAAGGAAAACAGCTGGATAGACTGATGCTCTTGGACTCTGTTATCTAAAGCAGAGGTGGGAAATGTATGGCCCTTTCAGTGTTGCTGGACTACAGTTTCCATCAGGTTTAGCCAACAGACTGACTAGTGAAAGATATTAGGAACAGCAGTCCAACAAAATGGGGGGGGCTTACTTTGCTCACCCATGATCTAAATGATGTCTTCGTCTAAAGATCCAGTTATTCACTGGTAGATTTGAAGGTAGGGTAGCGAGTAGTTAAGATGCAGCCTTACAACCTGCATGTTGTCATGTGCTTTAATATTCACTGTAAAAGACTAGTCATTTATCAAATTATTAATCAGGCAAAAGTGGAACAGGGCACACTATTCCCAGAGAGACTGGGCCAGCTTGACCTTTTCTTTTTTACTTTCTGGCTGCTTTTATTTATTCACCACAAAAGTCTTCCCTTCTCTGTAGAGAAAAGTTTCACTTCACTGGAAGGAAACCACACTTAAATCTGAAATGCTTTAGTCTGTCCTCAGCTGACCCCACTCCAGGGTATTAATGCCCTTTTTCAAGAGAAAAAGAGACCTGAGTGCACCACTCAGTGAAGATGTGAGATGCCCTGTGCAGTAATCCTATCATTGCTTCTGATTTATATTCTATTCCCTTATTCACTCCAGTATCCTATTTGCCTTTTCTACAAGAGTCATACATTGTCCTACTTGCTGCAAGGGTTTTACTGAAATAACCCCTGGAGCAAATTTCCTTTCAGGTCCACTTGCTGTGAATTACTGTTCCATTTAAAATGTACTTTTTCTCTTGGTTCATCGCATCCAAATTTATGTAACATTTGAATTACATTTTCTTTTTTACTAGCCCAGGTTCTCTTCAAGAGAGCTATCATTTTGAAACAACTCAAGCTGTCTCTCTTTATACTTTTGAATTCTGTACCTTCCGGTGAATTTGATAGCTTACATTTGCCTATTAACTAGTTACCTACTAATTGCTAATAATCAAATGCATAATAAAAAAGAAGACTTTCCCCAAGGTCGACACAAATACTAGTTTGTATTTAATTGCTACAAATAAAATGCAAACTTCTGCACACCTACTCAGAAGCAAAGATTGAAATGTTAGGTTTGAAAAGTAATTTGATAATATTAAATGTTGGAAATTGGGAAATCAGTTTGTTACAATTGATGCCAATAAAGGAAATCCTTTACTCTGTTGAGTTATTATTTGTTAACTCAGTATTTAAATGTTAGTTTTTGAACAGATTGTGGGATTTACAGAAAATGGCATGGAGGTTGTTGCCATTAATCCTGGGAAACATTTTGTTATTGGCACCTTCAAAAAAAAAATTACACCTTTTAAAAATCCTTTTCCCCAACCTCTCCCCCCACCCCCAAGATGGACTGCAAAGCCCATAATACAAGTGTTACTTGCCAGTGGTGGAACTTCAACAGATCTGAAAATATTTAAATATTAGAAGGGATGTCATGTTGAGGATGGTGCAAGCTTGTTTTCTTCTGCTCCAGAGAATAGGACCCAGAACAATGGGTGCAAGTTACAGGAAAAGAGATTCCACCTCAACATTAGGAGGAACTTCCTGACAGTGAAGGCTGTTAGACAGTGGAAGACACTCCCTCGGAGTGTAGTGGAGTCACCTTCCTTGGAGGTCTTTGAACAGAGGCTGGATGGCCATCTGTCGGGGATGCTTTGATTGAGATTTCGTGCATGGCAGGGGGTTGGACTGAATGGCCCTTGTGGTCTCTCTATGATTCTATGAAAACTATCAGATTGGGGGAAAACTCTCCTAAAGAATGGGCTCTGATCTTACAACCCATTCAGTTAAATTTTGTTAGTGAGCTATCTTTTCCACTTCTTTTCTACTCTTTCTCAACTTCATCGATATGTACACTGAACACTTGTCCTTCAAACACCTTGTTTATCAAAGATTAATAAAGAGTGATGTTAAATGTAAACAAGAAAGAAAATGTTTACTTGGGCTACAGGACTGATCCCCTGCATAGGTGGCAATAAGTGGCTGGCTACAGAGATTAGTCAGAGAATCAAAGGTGGATAATTCTTAATCAGAAATATTTTGAGTGCCTGTACGCACATGCCAAACATTTTTCTGCACTGCATAACTGCATGCTTTCTGCCTCGTCTTTTATATCAAGAAGTGTAATCTGTATAGTTTTTTTAAAAAAAACATAAGCAGGAATGGGAAGATATACATTTAGATTGCTTTATTCAGATAGCTGTATCTTATGGCAACAAGCTGTGCCCTTAACAGACCTCTCAAAATGTGTGATCCATTGAAGACAGTGTGTGTGCATGTGTGAGAAAAGCAAATGAGAAGCATGGGTGGGGAAGACAAAAGTCAAGAGAGAGAGTAAGCAAGGGAATTTGAGTGGGGGGAATCCCACTTAGTTGTCCAAGTGCCTGGCACTTTGTGAGCAATAATAAACATACTACAAGATTTAGAAAAGGTACTTTGGGATTATTTTTGAATAAGCATAGGAAAGGCATACATTTAACTAAATAAACACTTAAGCTCTAAATGAATAGCTCCAGTTTCACAAAGCATATGACCCACTTTTAGCAGAGGTGAATAAAAGACTGAACTGAGGAAATTTCGATTTTGTCATTTTCTATAAGGGACATAATTTTACTACACAATTGTATATAATGGGTCTTGAACATCCACAGATTTTGGTGTCCATGGAGGCTGGTGGAACCAAACCTCAGTGGATAAGAAGGACCCACAGTACATTAGGAACCAGAATAAAGTAACAGGAGACAAATATGGTACTTTGTCCATATGATGAAAAGGCATGACTCATTAGAAAAGACAATAATGGGGCGAAGCAGACAGACCAGAAGAAGAGGCCAGAGGCTGCTCCCAGCCCACTTGCTATGGGACTGCTGCAGGACCATGACAACCAGATGCCATGGTCGCAAATAAGCAGTGAAAGGGAGCAGTAAGAAACCGCTCCTTTTGTGGCCAAATTTGGGTGGACTCTGAGCGTCCTCTGTACAATCCGGGGGCATGCGTCATGTTCACGCCCCGTTCCAGATTGGCCTGACAGCAGTCCTTTTGGACTGTCTGTTTGAGGCCAATGCTAGAAAAGGTGGAGGGCAGTAGGAAGAGAAGAAGACCACATACCAGAAAGATAGACACAATTTAGAAAGCCTTGGCCCTGAGCCTGCAGGACCTGAGCAGAGCTGTTGAGGGGTCTTGGAGATATCTTACTCATATGGTCACCATTAATTGATGTCAACTGAAGGGCAGTTACCAACAACAGCATGTAAAATGTTCTTCCAAGTGCTGTGCAGACTCTATACTGCATGAACGGAACAATCCACAATCTTTCCATTTTAACCACATTGTTCTCCTGTCTCATCCATTTGAATATCGTTATCGGGTAGCTAAGAAAAGGTGTATCTCTAGAAGACTTTCTAGGAAACAGTATTAATTTTCATAAATTGCATCCCTGCTATTGCAGTATGTGTTAATAACAATATTAAAAAATTTAATAGACTTCTGAGCCTAGTCCAGCTTTTATTAGTATTTAAATCTAAACAAACACACTTTATAGCCAATAAACAATAAAATTAGACTCTGAGATTTCAAAAGAAATCCTGAAATAAAATGCACTTCTCTAAAATGCACTCTTATTAGTGGTAGTAAAAAGGTAAATATACTGGAAAAGCAGCAATCAAAGTGTTTGCCTGGTGCATTTATTATCTTTTCAGAGCAATGAGATAATACTACTGAAGATTACAAACATTTGTGCAGTCTTCAAAATGTCCATGCTTATTGGAAAGTTCTCTTCCTTTTACAAGCTGCAATATCCTACCATAAATAGTGGGAAAATTTATTGCAACTATGCTGGCAAAGTGAATACTGTGAAGTCGAAGGCTTTCATGGCCAGCATACATACTTTTCTGTGGGTTTTTCGGGCTAAGTGGCCATGTTCTGGAAGAGTTTCTTCCTGACGTTTCGCCAGCATCTGTAGCTGGCATCTTCAGAGAATGCTTGCCTGGAAAGGAGTTGGGTATATATATCCTGTGTGACCTAGGAAGGCAGGAGTGATTTGCATGTGGATTGTTCTGTTGCTAATGTTTGCATATCCTCCCATCCTGAGGCCTGCCATTAGCAACAGAACAATACACATGCAAATCACTCCTATCTTCCCAGGTCACACAATATATATATATACCAAACTCCTTTCCAGGCAAGCATCCTCTGAAGATGCCAGCCACAAATGCTGGCGAAATGTCAGGAAGAAACCCTTCTAGAACATGGCCACATAGCCCAAAAAACTCACAAAAGACTAAAGTGAATACTGTTGCTATCATTCAATACTTGCAAACTGTGGACCATGTATGCATTGTGCATTGCAAGATTTAGAGTATTTATAGTGCAAACTGTGTGGAGGTCCTCAGTAGTCATGTTCAGCTTAGACATTCTGCATTAGGGGCTTGAAGTGAATTTTGCTATTATCTCTAGCCTCTGATCAGAGATAATGGGGGGATTCTTCTAAGCACTGTTGATCATGTCATGGTCAGTGGTCAGAAACAAAAATGGGATCCCTTCCTCTATCTTGCTTATATTCCCAACTATATAACTGATAAAGGAGTTACACTGCCTACAAATTATGGTTGTGATGGGTGAGGTGTCTCATTCCACAATGCTAGAGTAAGATGCCCCCTCTGTTTGGACAATGGGTTGCCAAGAAGTAAAATGTTTCCATCGATCACGTATATAGGGTAGATAAACTTACTGCCGTTTGTCATAGTCTTTGCTTACCTAGACATCTAAAAAAGGAGTTAAGTGAATTTGTGATATAAAATTGTTCTTATTAAATACAATCATATAAATAAAACTAAATAAATTTACATTGTGTCAGCCACAGAGTCAGTCCCCTAAAGAAAAAATGTTGCACAAACCAGCCTGACAATATTTAATTCAGAAACATTTCTGTTGAGAAACTCTGCCACATAGATCCTAATGTGTATGCTTACGTCACATCTCCAGGGTCAAATTTAGTGATAATTTAGCTCATCTACATGAGATTTTTTTTTCAAATTTATAATTTCCAAAGGGCACATCTGCTAGCATTCTATTATAATTTTCTTAACTCCGTTTCTTTCATTAAGGAGCTAATTTTGTTCCCAAGTGGATCATTAGCTTTTTACCCATTTTGATTAATTTAATTTGTACTACGAAGAGCTACCTACGGCTTCATGAACTGAATGGGAACTTTAGCTTGCATTATAACCTAGTCTTTGGAAATCTTGTCAAGTCTAATTGCATTGTAAGAAATTTAAATTCATTTCCTGTGACATTATTTCAAAAGCTATAAGAAACAAAGTCTGCACTACCATCATCACATGGCTCTCTTCATTTCATGAGATGTGGGCAGGGCATGTCTCTGGAGTGTAGCTCAGCAGCTCCCAAATTCCTTATATAAAGGGATGCTAACTTAATGAAACATCTGCAGCTTTTTTTGAGTTGCTACATTTATTCTGAGGCCAAAAGAAAGAAAGAAAGAAAGAAAGATTGGTAAATGGTTCCCCCTGATTTCCACCGATACCATTGATTTACTCCCAGTGAAACTTTTGACATGTTTATTGTAGAATAATATTTTGGTATTTTGCCAACAAAGTCATTTATACCTGCATTTCTGTTCACCTTGGAAAACAGCCCAGAATGCACTCGATTCCCCTCTGGAGGGAGACTACTGAGAAAAGACAAGATGTTAGCTACACATTTGACAAGCTCTTTTTCCAAGATTTGTTATGGTAGTTATGGAAATAACCACAGAGTAGTGGTAGAAGCAAGGTAGAATTTCTGCAACCTTGCTAACCAGAAGAACAATATTTGGGGAAATTAAAGAGATGGAGAAAAGATGGGTTTGATCAATACTGTAAACAGTGATAGGAAAACACCTGCAGGTGTTTCTGCTGAATACAGAGCCCAGATAGAGAGGTCAGGGGAGGTACTGGAGATACTAGATGTCTCCTTGGGTCTCCTAGTTCCAAAGCTGCCAACCCAATTTAATAGACCTCAGGACTCGGTCCAATAATTCTGCCAGCCTGAAGCTATGCAGAGTTAACTAGGCCTAGAATTTGTTATAAGTTGGGCAGATATTTTGCCAATTTCAGGCTTTGAAGGTAAAAAAAAATATTAATGGAAAGTGTGTACTGTTGACTCTCCATAGTCACTGATTCTGCATCCACAGATTTATTCATCTATGACTTGAAAATATTCCCAAAAGCAAACCTAGGTTTTGCCATTTTATATAAGGGACACCACTGTATATAATGAGACTTGACTATCCACAGATTTTGGTATCCATGTGGGGTCCTAGAACAAAATCTCTGTACTTCACTGTACTTGGTTAATGAATGGTGCCTTCACAGGACAGTTAGTTCTTTCTTAGCATGGTGTACAAATTTTTGTAAATAGACATAATATAAATATCAACACTAAGAAGCCCAGTAAGTTATACAAAAAAGCTAGAATAAAACCAAGTGCAATTAATTAATAGAACAGACCTTAATTATGCTGATGACAGATAGCCAGATCTTAGTTCCAGGACTCTATTGGTTGAAAAATAGAGTCTGGTTATAAGTTATAAAATGACAGTCTGGTTGGAAGCTAAATAAAAGTGGATCTCAAGCCAGATAGTGTAGCACCTTTGAGACTAACTGAAACAAAGAAGTTGGCAGCATGAGGTTTCGTAGACTTCAGTACTTCTTCAGATACATCTGATGAAGTAGACTGAAGGGGATATACAGATGGGCGGCATGTAGCCACCCCTTTTCATCCCGGATTGGGGTGTGGCTACCTCATGCCATGGCCTCCAGAGGACACAAAAAGAAGCTGCGAAAAGTAGCTTCTTTTCAGCATCCTAGAAGGGTAGTCATAAGCACGCAGGTGCACCATGGTGACGCCCCTTCCTCACTGCGCCATTTGGGCACTGTGCCACAGTGACATCATCATGGCTCACGCCATGTAAATGGGCATGTGCTAAAATGGTGCCACTGGGGCGGGCTCACGGCATCGAGGGTGCGGGTGCTACATCATGACTCCGTACACAGGCCAGTAGTCTATGAAAGCTCATGCTGCCAACTTCTTTCTTTCAGTTAGTCTCAAAGGTGCTACAAAATCTTTCTACATACTGATTCTACAGACTAATACAGCTATATTTTTGAATTCAAATAGAAGCAAGCAATTTTATTCCATGCAATTTTAAATATGCTGTCAGTTTCCAAGGCTGGAAACCATATCATATAATGCTGGTAACAGAGAGAAGGCCACTGCTCTTTAAACAATTGACTGGGACATATAAAATGTATTTCATATCCAGTATGATAAGATAGGTAACAGTATGATAAGATATGAGCTATATTGTACTTAAGTATGCATTTGTATATTATGAGTATCATGCTCCTTGTAAGTCTGAACAAAGTTGCTTATAAGTTGTGCAAGCCTAGATTCTGAAATGCCTAGAAATAAGAATATGTGCCTACCTAGACCATTTAAATCTAAAAGCCAGTGTGGCATAGTGCTTTGAGCTTTGGACTACAGCTCTAGAAACCATGGTTCAAATCTCCACTTGGTCATGGAAACCCACTGGGTGACCTTGAGTGAGTCACACACTCTGCTTCAGAAAACCCCATAGGGTCACCTTAGGGTTAACATAAGTTATAAAAGACTTGAAGGCACACAACAACAGCAACAACAACAACATGTAAAATTTAGGTTTTCTGAACTGCCTTATTTTGCTTTTCTGTTGTTGTTGTTGTTGTTGTTGTTGTTGTCAACTGCCATCAAGTCAACTTTGGCTTATGGTGACATAATGAGAATGAGAAATGTCCAAGGCATCTTGACATCAACAGTCCTGCTTGCAGGTCTTGCAAATTCAGGGCAGTTGCTTCCTTGATTGAGTCTATCCACTTGTAATGGGGTCTTCCTCTTTTTCTACTGCCTTATGCCGTACCATGCATCACTGTCCTTTCTAGTGAGTCATATCTTCCCATAATATTTCAAAATATGATAGTCTCAATTTAGTCATCTTGGCTTCTAGGAAGACGTCAGGCTTGATTTGCTCTAAGACTCATTTATTTATTTGGCAGTCTAGGGTACTGTAGTATGCAGTACAAGCATCCACAAGAAGTGATACCATATTTGGGGCAACTCAATAGCATAAAACTATTTCCATTGTTAATGGGAGTTGAAATTTTATTACCCGTCTTGTATTGTTCTTTGTCTCTAGTTTTCACATGGCAAGTAATGGGAGTGGCCTCTGTCTGTATTGAAATCCCTCAGCACCATCTTAACGGAGAACATCTAAGACAGAATGTAAGTCTATGATTCTAACATCGTCACCATTTGAATCCTGTATAGTTTTTAAAATCTTTATCTGATGAAGAAGCCAGTAAAGGTTCAAAAGCTTGCATAATATATTTTATGCTTTGGAGTTGGCCCCTAAAAGATATCACTACTTTTGAATTTTGCATTTTTTGTATATTGCTGCATGGTCAACATGGCTACCCCTGATTATATTTTTATACCAATTAGATGTGAGTATATATAGACTGATCTGGATCTTAATGATCTCCTGTATATTGTCAGCCAAGCTAGTCTAATGCTGAATCATTTAACCTCCCTAGTCTATTTATCTTGGCTGACCATCTCTGTCCATGGCTCCATGAAGATATTTCATCTGGCAGCCTTGAACGTTTCCCTTTCATTGAAACCCTTACATTATCTCAGTGTGTGCACGCACACGCACCCTGGTGAATTATTGCTATAATGAGATAAAGATCTCTAGCCAAGGAATGATTCTTATTATAAAGTCCCCGTGTTCCTCCAAGAGACTTCCCCTGGGTATATATTAAAACCAAAATGGCCACGCACAATCATTTAAATCTACAAAACTCAATTCATTTTGACTCCCTCCAGGCAATTGTCTTACAAGTGACCTAATAAGGACGAGTTGTGACTGTCTCCAAAGAGTACATGGGAACATCGTGCAGCCATTCCCCAACATTTTCAGAAAGAAATGATTTCTGCTTTCATGTTGTCCATTTTGAGAGAGGAACTTTTCAGATCTGTTAAGCTAGGTTCTTGGGAAGGAAATTGGAAGAAATAAATAAATCCGGTGCTCTAGAGCTGACTTAGAGGTTACTAAAATGTTACAGTTTTTTTCAATAGAAAATTGGTTATTTTGATCAGTGAAAAACAGATTATAGGCAATTTCTGTATTCCCTACCAGCATATTATTTTCTAGTTATCCCATACTTCATGAATTCTCACATGCAATTCAGATGTGGCTTCAGTGACACATGCCTGGATCACATCACATTTGGATTATTATAATGCACTCTGTGCACAGCTGCCTTTTGACACAGTTCAAAAGCAGCAGTTCCAAAATGTTGTGGCTAGGCTGCTGACTGGAACTGGCTATAGCAGTGATGGTGAACCTTTTACAGACCGAGTGCCCAAACTGCAACCCAGACCCCACTTATTTATTGCAAAGTGCCACGTCCCTCTGGCTTTCTAGTAGGAAACTCTGTGCTAGGGTGACAGCATGTGTGCCCACAGAGAGGGCTCTGAGTGCCACCTCTGGCACACATGCCATAGGTTCGCCATCACTGGGCTATAGGAAGCATTTAAGCCCCTTTACTGAAACTTCTCTACTTTCTGCCTGTCCATTTCTGGGCAGAATTCAATATTGAATATGTTGGCTCTGGTCTTTAAAGCCTATACGACATGGGTCTGGACTATATGAAAGACCATAACCCAAGAGACGAATGTATACATGGACATCACCTGATGATCAATATAGATATCAAGGTATGCTGTTTAAATGATGCATGCGTCCTAAGAGGCCAGAAGCTGCGCCAAAGCCATGCTCCAGTCCTAAGAACTGAAGCGCAGCTGTAGTGCAGCTTTTGGCCTCTTAAGATGCGTGTGTCATTTAAATAGCATACCTCCAAAGTGACCCGAAGCACCTTTATTTTGGCCTGTCTGTACAGGCCCATTGAAAGGGAAGAATGCAACAGGACATTGGCCTCAATTCTGTTGCTAGTTCTACCTAAAGAAGGCCCATTGAATCAATGTGATTTGCCTATTTGTTGACTTACCGTTCAAAAAAATCATAGACCCTTGAATGGGCCAACTTTAGTTGGGACTAACCAAGAAGACTTTGAGCATTATCAGCAGCCAAAAAAGAACGAAAACCCTCACTGGATGACAGATGAAACTTCAATCGGTTAAGGACTGGTGAGAAGCAAAAATAAAAGGGGACAGAAATAGGGTCAGAATCTGTTGGATTGTACACAGGAACTAAGAGAACTGTTATAACAACCAAAGCAGAGAAATATAAGATGACAACAATAACAAAAAGTAGAACAAGAGACTCCTTTCACAAGTTCTGAGAAATCAAAAAGGAATTTAACCCAAGTTTAAACGGAGATGCTATACAACCAGCAGGGGAACACACTACCTAATCAAGAAGAAATAAAAAAGATGTTGGAAATAATACTCTGAAGAACTATGGTATATTAAAGAGATGAAAGGATGACAGATTCGTTCAAGGAAGAACCATTTAAAGAAGAAACCCACAATATAGAACGTAAAGTGGAAGCTGCACTCAAAACACTTGGGGGTTATAAATCACCAGGAACAGGTGGAATACCAATACAGCTGTTTCAAGCTACAGAGACAGAATCCACTCCAATTATTTAAAAAAATCTGCCAACAAATATTGAAAACAAAACAGTGGCCAAAGATACATTCCATCCTCCGAGAAAGGGGACACCAGGGAAAACCCATTTGGCAAAAGGCATGCATTGATGACTATCCCCCTCTGAAAGGAGAAAGGAAATGCTTCAAGGGCGAGCAGAGAGGTAAGCAGAAAGATGCTTCTCTCTGCCACTCTGTCTCAGCTTACTTTTGTAATGTGATAAGGCTTTACATACAATTTGGAAGGGCAGCAATACAGGAACTAGACAAGATCCTAATGTATAAACATATATAACTGAATTCCAATTTCAGGAATGTCCATGCCATCACATTTCTGATTTCTATGTATGATTATGAAAGCTGGAGAGTGAAGAAAGCTGATAGGAAGAGAATAAACACATTTGAAATGTAGTGCTAGAAGAGAGTTCTTTGGATACCCTATGCCCTCTCCAGACGGGCCTTGTAGCACGTAACGAATATGTGCTAGGGTTGCCTTGGGATGTCTCTTACAGATGTCCCGCAACCCTAGCATGTATTCCATATGTAAAAATGGTGGCGGCGCTATTTTGATGTGATGGCCGTGCCGTGTCCAAATGATGTGGGGTGGGCATGACATCTTTGTGCCGCGCGACAGGAGGGCACCTCGTTCCCTCGGGAACTAGATCAGGGGAAAGGGGATGCTGCCCTCAATGGTATTTTGGGTGGCTGCCAGAGAAACAGCCTTCCAAGTAGTGCCCTCTCTCTATATGTAATATCCTCCCAACAAAGATTCATCTCATCAGTATTACTCAGGGGTCGTTCACACTATGCTATAAATCAGTTTACAGCCTGGTTTAAAAGTGGGTCATTCACACTTGCATCAGATTTTTCCAACCCGAATTGAGGTGGGCCCGGCACAAATCGCCCTTAACCCAGGTTTTTCGGAAAACGGGGAATTCAGCATATCCTTTCAAAATAATTGATCTTGTTTAACTAGCAGTAAATGGAAACTTTCTGTCCATACAATTTGGCACCGAGGAAGAGAGGGAGAGAGCAAGGGAGGGGGGTTCTCCCAGGAACGTTATTAGTGTACTTATTAAAAAACAAAACAAATAAAATTTGACAGCTTATGCAAACCTTTGCTGTTGCATGACCGCAGTAGACAATACTTTTGAATACTCACATTATCAGTATAACAAAGGTGTGCATGATTTGTTTGACATTTTTTTAGAAAATGGAGGTTAAGGGTCATTTTTTTCTTCTTTCCTCAGAAATAAAACCACATCAGACTCTACTCCCAAATTTGAGTTATATTTCATTTATACCCCACATTTAAATCTGTGAAAGTTTCTTGGCTGAGAGAGTGTGCCTCCCTCACGGCTAACCCATCCCAGGGTTTCTTGTCAAGCACTGTTCTGAGGGGCTTGCCAATGCCATCCTTTGAGGCAAGAGAGTGTAAATCCTCCAAGATGAACCTATAGAGGAGCATCCTTGGCAAGGGCTGTTTAGAGGGGTTTGCCATCGCAATCCTCTAAGGCTGAGATACTGTAATCCCCCCCCCAGGGGCATGTTAAAATATATTTCTAAATTGTATTGAAAATGTTCAGATGTGTCAATGGTTAACTAAGGTTTAAAATGGTTCCTGTTGCAAGCCAGAAAGCCTAGGCCTGGAAGAACAAGTCTTCAAGGACATGTGCTGAGACATAATATCAACAAATGTATTATTGTTATGCTCCTGTGTAGCATGGTGACTTCATGGGAAAGAGGTGTGTCCACTTGGTGGGAAGGTTGATCATTTGAGAGAACAAAGACTGATGTCACATTCAAGCTTCTAGCATGGATTCTGAAAGAGTATAGATGTATAGTAGTCTGCTGTAAGTGTAAATAGCAACAAAGTTAATAAACCCTCATTTGAGTGAAAATCTGTGTGGAAGTTACTTTGATCCTGAGTAGCTGAGAAGACTGCATCTGTTCCAGTTAGTACCAGTTCAGAACCACCGGCAGAACGAGACATCACCCATCCCAAAGATCTTTTCTCTAACAGGGCAAATCTGTCTTTCTTGGCAAGGGTTCTTCAGAGGGGCTTGGCAAGGGTTCTTCAGAGGGGCTTGCCAATGCCAGCCTCTGAGGCTGAGACAGTGTAAGCCTCCCAAGACAAATCTATCTAGGAGCATTCTTGGCAATAGTTCTACAGAGGGGCTTGCCATCGCCACTCTCCAAAGCTGACGCCCAAACAGTGTGAGGAAGGTGCACATTATTTGATTCACAGTTTTTTTAAAAAAAGCGAGAGCGATTGAAATGGCGGCTGCATTTTAAACGGATACAAATGGAAATATGAACTCCAACAGGGTTAAATTGCCACTGAGATATGTGATTGGGGTAGATATAGTGGGAACTTTGATTCGGTATTGCACCATCTAAGCTCCCCAGATCTACTCGGCACAAAAATGTAGGTGTGAATAGGGTCTTAGAAGCCAGGCTAAGGCACCTTCTTCCAGTATGTATTCAGTCCTTGATTTTTATTTTTGCTTTTACTATTTAAGTTTTGTTGCTGGCTCTTAGCTTTTTGATTAACTATGATTTTAAGGCTTTGATACAATTTTGCCTGCTATACGACATTTTGGTCTGATTTTATGAATTGTGTTTTTACATTTAAATCAACATGAGGGCAGTATGTGAAAATCTTAAACAAATAAATACATGCCACTTTATTGTAAGATCTCATCTTAGGTTCATAACCTAAGCTGGTTGGTTTTAGGACTGGTATTCATTCCCTTTCTTTCTACAAGTTCCCAAGGGAGCTTTCCAATTTGTGGTTTTTCTAGCAACGTTTATTGTGTGTTGTGCTGTTGAAGCCTGGTTTCTTCAAACAGCCAGTTAGGCATCATTTGGATCTTATTTTGTCTCTCGTCATTCGCATTTACATTCTGGTAATTGTTTCCATATGATCCATGGTAACTGAAAAAGAAATTCAACTGCTTTTTACATTGATGGATTATGTAATTATATAGAATATTTTCTGTAACTCCTAAAAGGATAAAGTCATTAGAGGGGGTTGTTTAGTTGTTTAGCAAATGGTTGTTTGTTGCTATATCGTCATCATCATCATCATCATTTTCATCATCGTCATCATTATTTGTTAATAAATTTTACAAAAACATCCCATTTGATGACAATTTATAAGCATAAACTGAATATATATGGTCTGATGCACTTGAGAGAAATAAAATATATAAACTGGCATATTTCATGAAATAAATGAATATTATGTTATCGTTTCATATATTTCTTATTAGCATTTCAATGCTACATAGCTCACAAAACTACAAATTCCAGAATTCCATAGCATTGAGCCATGGTAGTTAAAACTGTGTCAAAGTGCCATGGTAGTTAAAGCAGTGCCACACTGCATTATTTCTGCAGTTCAGGTGCAGCCTGAGTCAGCTGATCATGGAAATAGGCATGAGGGCAGAGTTTGAGGTAAAACCGCATCAACTAGTTAATATGATAACCAAGGGAGAGGAGAGACCAAAATATTTTTGGCGGTTGTGCAGGTTGCAAAATGTGTCTGGTTGCTGCACCAGTTGCTGCCATACGCACTAGAGCTCAGATCCTTCATGGTCTTGCTTACAGCTTACATGGCACATGGAAGATTTTTCCAAGCTCTGTGCTGTTGTGAAATCTCATGAAAACTGACATTATGAACAACTGTAGCTGATACTTATTGCATAATGTTCAGTGATATCACCAGGGTCTGTCCCTAGGTCTTGTGGGTTGGCTCTGAAACCTAGGACAATCTTGAACTGGTAACTGGTGAGTAGGGTATCAGTAGAAGGTACAGGTTGCTCCATCCCCGTTCTGTGCCTTCTATAGAAACTGAACAGGCTATCAAAGGACAGAATACCCTTTGTTTAATAAGCAACATCTCTATTTGATTGCTTTTGTGTTGATTAATAGCTTGGAATTTATATGTAAAGAAAGAGGGATCTCATACACTCTGTTTTAGCTACTTGGGGGATAAATAAAGTAGCTTCCATCTGTGGCCATCATCAGTGGGTACAGTCACCGAGAATGCTTTTACATTATCTCGCATAGCGATGAAGAAAATCAATTTTTATCCTAAAAGGCAAAGATATTTCTGGAGAAGGTCACAAGACACCAGCAGAGCTCTGAACACATTATTATATCGTTTTCTGTTCCACAGATAGAGACTAAAAGAACTGTTTTACTAACTGGAATCCTTCCCATGTTACCTAGAATGCTCTTAAAGATAATGGAGAAGAGAATTTAAACAGATAGTAAAGCAAATTAATTTATAGCCATGAACCGCGGTTGAAGACAACTCACAGTTTACCAAGGCAGTCATTACCAGCATTTTCACTAAGAGGGAATAATCACATTGGTTGAAATCTTTTGCATACTTTCTAAGACTAAGCTCCATTCAGTGCAGTAGGTGTTACCTCTGAATAAATATGTGCAAGATTGCACTTTTTCTTTCTTTTCAAGATCTTCCTGTTAGTTTAATGCTTGACCTCAAAAGATCTGTTGCGTCTTTTGTTAGGATTTGCATAATCTGTTTCATTGCACTCACAATTTCCCAGTTGCTGGCCAATGTTAGAGGCTCTCTCAAGTGACTTATGGTGCTCGACCAACTCTTTGGAAAGCTGTTGTTATTCAAAATGATGGGGGTCCCACTGTGGCGTTCCTGCACCAGGTGTCACCCGATGTGGGGAATAGGAATAGCAGGGGCCAGGACTTCTTCTGCAGGACTTCCAGTGGGCAGGACTTCCAGGATGGTACACGCTCCCTCTCCCAATGCCCCCCTCCCACGTGCCACTCCATCGCGCGCCCCCTACACACACATCAGTCTACTCCCTAGAGATGGAGCATGCAGTGAGTGGAGTGAGCACATGGGACAAAGCAGCACATGCATGGGGCATAGAGCAACATGTGCAGGACAGAGTGGTGCACGTGGGGGCTGAGGATGCACACACAGTGAAGGAGCATGGGAGATGGGGGGCTGACTGGGTGTCACACCCCCTCCTGGGGTGTCACCCAGAGCATCCTGCACCCCTGCACCACACACACACACACCCCAGTGATGCTACTGCCAGGGAGGGCACCCACAAATATATTTTAGGGGAATTTTAATAGCTCAAATAAAAATATCTTGTCCAAGTCAACAGTTGGTTGAGGGACCTTAACCCTATTTATACCAGTTATAAATCACACAGAACTCCACGTTTTGTATTTTTATTAAGGAAATAATCAACACACACACACACAAGCACACACTCATGCATGCACACACACAACCTAATGAAGCAAAGGTGGGAAAGGAGGAATAGTGGAGGCCTTGCTGGGACACTGTCTTAGAGCAGTACCACTCAAAATGGTGGTCCATGGACCAGTGCCAGTCCCATGAGGCACTGGCTGCAAATAAAAATACCTTGGATGGGGCAACAGTCGGCCATGGGACCTTAACCATATTTATACTGGTTCTAAATCATAAGTTTCCAAAAAATAAAGTTTCAATAAAGGAAAGAAGGAAACATTTATGGTTAATGGGCATAAATATGATGCTTGCCTCTGAGGCATGAGTGAAAAAAACCTACCAGTGCAATACATCATAGCTTAAAAGGCACAGTCTGGTTGTCTGCGTGATTAAAATATTACTCATTCCAGGCAAACAGAATGCAATCCAGCCACATGCAATTCACAGGAGTTCAGGCTGGAGGGAGGGGGGGGGTTGAAACCCTGAAGAAAAAAGCTTTGTGGTTTTTAACTGAGTATCCGTGGAAGTCTGCAGAAATGAGAGTTATCGCATGTTTGGCTATCAGTCTGCTTTGCATGAATTCAGATGGCTGCACATTTTTAGAAGAGGGAGGCTGAATAGGTACAAATAAATGTAAATTTGCACAGGAAACTGAAGACAATTACAGTGTTATACGCTGGGGTTTGGTTCCACAACTCCCCGTGGATAACAAAATCTGTGGATACTCAAGTCCCATTCAATCCAATGGCATAACAAAATGGTTTCTCTTATATAAAATGGAAAATCAAGGTTTGCTATTTGGAATGTATGCTTTTTCTGAATAATTTCATTCACACATCTATGTGAATGTGTGAAAATCCTCAGTAGTTCACATAATACACTTGTATAGATTAATCCTTAGATTCAGGTCTAATATGCACAGCAGACATGACACATTTTTGGCACACTTTAACTGCTATGGTTCAGTGCTATGGAATTCTGGGATTTTTGGTTTGTTGTGGCACCAGAGCTCTCTGACAGAAAAGGCTGAAAGTCTCACAAAACTACAAATGTCAAAGCTTTGAGCCATGGCAGTTAAAGCACTGTCAAACTGCATTATTTCTGCAGTGTAAATTAGACCTCAGAGGACTCATTCTTCCACTGACATCGAAAAAATGCCTCTTCCAAGGGCTAGATTACAAAATTCATTACTTATGTGAATGACATTAGCACATTTTGTTTCTATGTTTCAGTTGCAAGGGGAAAGGGGGAAGGGATTAGGATCTGAAGTGAGGTGTTAGGAGAAGTGAATAACACATTCTTCCCCAACCAAGATTCTTCTGACATTTCCCTCCCCTCCTTTTAAAACAGCTATTTGCTCCAGGACAGAAAGTGCCATTGGCACCACTGTGAGCTTTTCTTCCAGGATTAACAACAACTTTACAGCTGCAATTTCCATAACTACTGTAGTATAGGAAGAAAGTGTTCACTTCACTCACCAGTCACTCACCTAACCAGGGCTCCAAAGCAAACTTGGAATGTGGAAGTATATTCAAATCATTTACATAATTCATGGCTTGGATAGTTTGGCCATAACACTGTGTGAGCTGCAGCACAAACGTACAGTACATCATCCCAAAATGAAGAAACCATGCCTTTCCTTTAAACGTCTTGTTTTATTCATACACAAACTGATACAAATTTAATAGATAGTTAAAACCCCTACAGCTAACAAGCTACAGTTTCTTTAATCAAACAATTGTTGTTGTTGTGTGCTTTCAAGTCGTTTCCAGTTTATGGTGACCCTAAAGCAAACTTACCATGGAGTTTTCTTGGCAAGAGTTGTTCAGAGGAGGCTCACCATTGCTTTCCCCTGAGGCTGAGAGCATGTGACTTGCCCAAAGTTAATTTTCTGGGTTTTATGGCTAAGGTGGCAATGGAGCCCTGATCTCCAGAGTCATAGTCCAACACTCAAACCACTACACCACACTGGCTCTCAATAGTCCTAGTTTCAACACACAAATCCATGCTATATTTTCAAAGTAGTGGGCAGCTACAGCAGAAACAAAGTACTGTGGCTGCTTAAATTAAAAACAAGTTTTATTCGGCTATATGCTTATGTAAACAGTAGCCTACTTTGAATGAATGGATCTGCTGAAGTGGGTTGTAGTTCACGGAACCTTATGCCAAATTAAACTTGTTTGCCACAGGTCTCTTTGTTGCATTCATGTTATGGAACCCATCATGTTTGAGAACATATATAAAAACTAATAAGGATAGTCTTTTTGAGCAAGAGGAAATGACAAAATCAGATGACACTTATTTTCATTAGTGATGTCTACTGTCCCCAAGGATCAAATAAGGTGCATATTATGATTAACTTGGGGTGATTGGTGGAATCATCTATCTATGGTGCTATGTGAATAATATTCTCATTGTACCGTACATTATATCTACTGCTTATGACTGAAAACTTTTTATGACCAACAACTGTAGTACTGTACTATCACTGTAATAAAAAAAGATTGGGTCTATATGAATATGAATTTCTTCCCTTGTAGCAGAAATATTTTAATGTCTCGTTTTCCATAGTTTTTGTTCTTCCATCTCCTGTCTTTTCAGAGACATAGCATTTTTCCAAATCATGTCAACAAACATTTGCTTTGGGTTGGATTGGGCTGGTTGAGTGTTTTTTCTTCCCCAAACACATTTTTCAGCCATCCATAATACAGCATCATGCAGGGAGAAAATGTGTATTTGCAAAATTTTCTTAGGCTGCATTATTATTATATATGTCTACTCAGAGTTAGAAGGTCCAGATACCCTAAAGGCACCAGATTCTGTCTTGTCTTTGGAGCTAAGCAGGGTCAGCCCTGCTTAGTAGTTGGATGAGAGACAACCAATGAATACTAAGTGCTCTAGGCTATATTTCAGACGAAGGAATTGGCAAAATCACCTCTTGTTTTCCTTGCCTTAGAAAACCCTATAAAATTCATGGGGTCACCATAAAACAACAGGCAACCTGGAGGCACAGTCATGCACACACTCAAAGTTAAGTAGTATCCACAAGTAAGTGAATATAGAGTTGAAAACCTAAATAAACGTCTGAAGCATTCCAGCATCTCTTTTTAACAGATAGTAACTCTGTAGCGAAAGCCAACGTGTTGTAGTGGTTTGAGTGCTGAACTATGAATCTGGAGATCTAAGTTCAATTCCATGTTCTGTCATGGAAACTTACAGTATGACCTTGGGTGAGTCATATACTCTCAGCCCCAGAAAACCCCGTGATAGGGTTGGGTCTCCATAAGTCAGGAACAAATTGAAGGCATACAGCAAAAACGACAAACTGTAGCAATACTAATTAGATACCTTCTCTTCAGTGAATATTCTCTTGTAAAATCATTTCTATGTATGCTATCATTCTAGCACGTAAAGGGCATACTTGACAGTCTCAAATGCATACAGAAATAAACACAGACTGTCATGCTATACACTTAAGACAGAGGCTTCAGTAATCTTTCTTCCCTTTCATTGACTGATCAATCATTTGAAGAAGCATTACTGTCAGAAAAATTGTACCGCAGCAGCCACTGTGTATGCTTATTGAAAGAGGTGGTTCAATCAATTATTTATTTGCCAAGTTCAAGGATCAAACCCACTCTGTAGCAGTTTTGCATATTAAGAACAACCACTAGTCAGAAGGAAAAGGTGAGGATGTATAAACAAGACAACATGGCGACATTAGGATAGTAACCTTGTATGAAAATTGCATTGCTGATGATATATGTTCATACTGTAATGAATGAAACTATGTTCTCTAAAATATTTCCCTGCTGAAGCAAGTAGTTGATAAATTACAGAGACTTTCAAGTTACTCCAAGGGAAAATGTGCGTTAAATGTCTATACATTCATCTTGATGTTGTTATTACTACTGATGAGCCTTTGGTGATTCAACAAAAGTCAGCTGGGCAGAACCTTCGATACGTTCTCCCTTTGCCAGGTACTCATGTGGTAAAGTCCGTTGTCTGTGTGTTTCATTCTGGATTTATAATAATTTGTAGACTCTTTTTCCTTTAAGCATGTCTAGAAATGAAAAGAGAACCTCTGAAATTAACATTTATGGAAGAGTAAGAGAAATACTGCACTTATTTCACTTGATATTCATAACTTTTAGAATCTAACTTTTAGAGTCTGAGGCTGGTCCAAGACATTATGCTCCCTGTGGCAAAGGGCACGTTAAGCATCCTTCTATGTACAGAAGCAAACACTTTTCTGGCAGATGGGTTTTATTTAAACATTAGTAATGGGACAATGTCCTCTGCTACCTATCAGGGCAACAAGATAATTTGCAAGGTGTAAGGCAAGCCACATTGGATACCGAGAATTATCCTTTCATTGTTTAGAGCCTAACAGAAGGGAATAGTGAAGGTGCTGCTATTGCTATCCCCCTCTTCCCAGCATCTGTTCTCTGTCACAGTTGCTTCACTTTCCCTAATGATATGGCATGTGTGTACAGTATCATTAGGATACATTGGCATACAAATGCAATGCTTTTTGCATAATTTTTTCAACTGATCTTCAAAAATGAACAAAGACCTAATCTGATCCAGCAAAGAGAAAACATTTCATTTTCCCCTCATTCTTCTGTGCAAGAACAAAATGAACAAAATTTCACATCCTAATTCTAAATAGCTAGTTTCAGTTCTGAAACAGTCTTGTGGTTGTGTGCCTTCAAGCTATTTCCAACTTATGGCAAATCTATCACAGGACTTTTCTTGGCAAGATTTGTTCAGAGGGGGTTTGCCTTTCCCTTCCTCTGAGGCTGAGAGAGTGTGACTTTCCCAAGGTCACTCTGTGGGTTTCCATGGCTGAACAGGGATTTAAACCCTGGTCTTTAGAGTCATAGTCCTGCACTCAGACCACAATTGCTCTTAACCCATATCAATGTGTTGTTATTTCCAGATTTCACCATAGACCAATGTGCCTTTAAATTCACCAAAAGGGCTACAAAGAGAGATAAATTATAAGACAGCAGTGAATATATTAAACTGTGAAAAAGTTCCTCTTTTGAGATTTAGGCAATATTAAACATTAATGGAAGCTGATTTTATGTCTGTGAGCCTTTATTCAAGTAGAGGGAATATGTCATATATAATTTTTCATGGGGATAGTCATCTCTACCATGGGGCTTAGATATTATATTTTAAAAAAACCCACAATGCTTCAACAGCAAATAGAATGTATAGTGTGTATATATGGGAATACAAAGAGGCCTTTTACTCCTGGTTAATTTTCAGGATACTGTAGTCAGATGAAAATATCAGTCTTCTGTTTCTGTTCCTGTTCCCAGTTTCCTTCCAAATAGACCAAGGCAAAGCTCACACTGAATGACACTGAAATTACTGCCAAATTTTCCCCTGAACACACAGAGATATACAAATTTAGCTGTCACTCCAAGCATGAAAAAAAATTACTTTTTTGGACTTTTGGACTTTTACAATCACCCACACAAGATGGCCAGAGGTCAGATAAATCATTCTCTTGTTAGGTAACATTTCTTCTATGCCAATTAACAGGATAAAGTTTTAAATAAATAAATAAATACACACACGTGTGTGTGTGTATTGGTTTGGACCTACAAGGCCCAGAAAAGCTTGGGGCAAAGATGTCTAAAAGATTGCCTCTTTCCTTGCCCAGAACCTGACCTCTTCAATCAAAATCCTATTGCATGTCCCACACCACCCCAAGAGGCTCTGTTGATAAATACATGAAATCCATGAAACAAGGCTTGCTCTGCAACAACACCTTGATTTGTGGAGTTCCTGCCCAAAAGAGTCACTCTGCCTCCATCTCTGCTGAGCTGTTTTAAAGGTAAACCCAAATAATTGTTTTAGTTACTTTTGAATAATAAGACACACTTTAAAAGAAAATACAGCTCTAATAGAGCTAGCGTGCTGTGTAGCTTTGGACTATGATTCTGGAGACCAAGTTTCAAATCCCTGCTCAGCCATGGAAACCCACTGGGTGACCTTAGGCAAGTCACACTCTCTCAGCCTTAGAGGAAGACAAAGACAAACATCTCTGAACAAATCCTGCCAAGAAAACTACATGATAGGTTTGCTTTAGGGTCACCATAGATTGGGAACTGCTTGAAGGCACACAACAGCAACAACACAACAACATTAATGAACAAATGGATGGGGCTGGGCTTGGAAGTATAACTTTAGCTAATTCCTTTTAAGAGTAATTTTCCAACTTCAACTAATAACCAGCAATCCATTTCTGTTCTGAGTGACATTACCTAACAAAATGCACAGAATACAAAGGTGGGATATAGACCGCCGCTTTGCGGCGGTCTCCCACCGGCTCCATTTGCTCCATGAGGGAGCAGCAGCAGCCAAACCGCGCAGCTCCCACGCGGAGCAAAAAAGAAGCTCCATTTCGGAGCTTCTTTTTGCGGCGCCTCTATGACGTCGCGAGGCGCCACTGGCGCATTCGCAACGTCATAGACACCACGACACATCTGGACACTATGCGTCCAATACGTAAACATGGCGGCCCCCATGTGGAAGGGGCGCCGCCATGTTGTACGTATGGAATACGTACTAGGGTTAGGGGGGTGCGGAAGCACCGCCCCTTCCTAACCCTAATACGTATTTCATACATATTTTTTGGCGGTCTGTAACCCGCCACAGTAATGGGATGTGAATCTTAGGAATTTTGACATTTTGCCCTAATGTGATGATTTACATGTTAAGGAAAACTTCCAGGTGACACAAGAACCCTTTAGAGCTGCTGAATGGTCTAGCTGTCTATATTATGACGCTTAGTTCCAGTATCTTGTTTAGTTCCTCTAAAGTCTGGCATAAAATCTATAGTGAAGTAATTATATTGC